>NC_088396.1:54266189-54276189 GCF_034236695.1 Oncorhynchus nerka
CACAAATTTGTTTATATCCCCGTTAGTGAGCATTTCTCCTTTGCCAAGATAATCCATCCACCTGACAGGTGTGGCATATCAAGAAGCTGATTAAACAGCATGATCGTTACACAGGTGCACCTTGTGCTGGGGGACAATAAAAGGCCACTCTAAAATGTTTAAGTTTTGTCACACAACAAAATGCCACAGATGTCTCCAAGTTTTGAGAAGAGTGTGCAATTGGCATGCTGACTGCAAGAACGTCCACCCATGGTTTTGTCCCCCTGCCCAATCATATGAAAACCATAGATTAAAGAAGAATTAAAGACTAATTTTCCGTCACCTAAGGAAATCGTTTAAGGGTGTAACATAGATGCCCCTCTGACATTTCCGTAGGTACGGGTGAAATTTAAGAAGGGTTTCACGGTAGTTTGAAGACATGTATTGCAGAAAGCGTCTCTGGTTACCATGGAGATGAACTGATTCACTGATGCAATGTCTTGTCAAAGAGATCACGTTTATTTTGGGAGATAAAAATAGAACTTCTACATTCAAGGCATTCAAGACATTGATTCAGACCACCCTCTATATTCATATATAGTAACACATTGATTCAGACCACCCTCTATATTCATATATAGTAACACATTGATTCAGACCACCCTCTATATTCATATATAGTAACACATTGATTCAGACCACCCTCTATATTCATTGATATAGTAACACATTGATTCAGACCACCCTCTATATTCATATATAGTAACACATTGATTCAGACCACCCTCTATATTCATATATAGTAACACATTGATTCAGACCACCCTCTATATTCATATATAGTAACACATTGATTCAGACCACCCTCTATATTCATATATAGTAACACATTGATTCAGACCACCCTCTATATTCATATATAGTAACACATTGATTCAGACCACCCTCTATATTCATATATAGTAACACATTGATTCAGACCACCCTCTATATTCATATATAGTAACACATTGATTCAGACCACCCTCTATATTCATATATAGTAACACATTGATTCAGACCACCCTCTATATTCATATATAGTAACACATTGATTCAGACCACCCTCTATATTCATATATAGTAACACATTGATTCAGACCACCCTCTATATTCATATATAGTAACACATTGATTCAGACCACCCTCTATATTCATATATAGTAACACATTGATTCAGACCACCCTCTATATTCATATATAGTAACACATTGATTCAGACCACCCTCTATATTCATATATAGTAACACATTGATTCAGACCACCCTCTATATTCATATATAGTAACACATTGATTCAGACCACCCTCTATATTCATATAGAGTAACACATTGATTCAGACACATTGATTCAGACCTCTATATTCATATATAGTAACACATTGATTCAGACCACCCTCTATATTCATATATAGTAACACATTGATTCAGACCACCCTCTATATTCATATATAGTAACACATTGATTCAGACCACCCTCTATATTCATATATAGTAACACATTGATTCAGACCACCCTCTATATTCATATATAGTAACACATTGATTCAGACCACCCTCTATATTCATATATAGTAACACATTGATTCAGACCACCCTCTATATTCATATATAGTAACACATTGATTCAGACCACCCTCTATATTCATATATAGTAACACATTGATTCAGACCACCCTCTATATTCATATAGTAACACATTGATTCAGACCACCCTCTATATTCATATATTAACACATTGATTCAGACCAGTAAACACATTGATTCAGACCACCCTCTATATTATAGTAACACATTGATTCAGACCACCCTAATTCACATTGATTCAGACCACCCTCTATATTCATATATAGTAACACATTGATTCAGACCACCCTCTATATTCATATATAGTAACACATTGATTCAGACCACCCTCTATATTCATATATAGTAACACATTGATTCAGACCACCCTCTATATTCATATATAGTAACACATTGATTCAGACCACCCTCTATATTCATATATAGTAACACATTGATTCAGACCACCCTCTATATTCATATATAGTAACACATTGATTCAGACCACCCTCTATATTCATATATAGTATTCAGACCACCCTCTATATTCATATATAGTAACACATTGATTCAGACCACCCTCTATATTCATATATAGTAACACATTGATTCAGACCACCCATTCATTGATTCAGACCACCCTCTATATTCATATATAGTAACACATTGATTCAGACCACCCTCTATATTCATATATAGTAACACATTGATTCAGACCACCCTCTATATTCATATATAGTAACACATTGATTCAGACCACCCTCTATATTCATATATAGTAACACATTGATTCAGACCACCCTCTATATTCATATATAGTAACACATTGATTCAGACCACCCTATATTCATATATAGACCACCCTATATTCATATATAGTAACACATTGATTCAGACCACCCTCTATATTCATATATAGTAACACATTGATTCAGACCACCCTCTATATTCATATATAGTAACACATTGATTCAGACCACCCTCTATATTCATATATAGTAACACATTGATTCAGACCACCCTCTATATTCTATATTAACATTCAGACCACCCTCTATATTCATATATAGTAACACATTGATTCAGACCACCCTCTATATTCATATATAGTAACACATTGATTCAGACCACCCTCTATATTCATATATAGTAACACATTGATTCAGACCACCCTCTATATTCATATATAGTAACACATTGATTCAGACCACCCTCTATATTCATATATAGTAACACATTGATTCAGACCTCTATATTCATATATAGTAACACATTGATTCAGACCACCCTCTATATTCATATATAGTAACACATTGATTCAGACCACCCTCTATATTCATATATAGTAACACATTGATTCAGACCACCCTCTATATTCATATATAGTAACACATTGATTCAGACCACCCTCTATATTCATATATAGTAACACATTGATTCAGACCACCCTCTATATTCATATATAGTAACACATTGATTCAGACCACCCTCTATATTCATATATAGTAACACATTGATTCAGACCACCCTCTATATTCATATATAGTAACACATTGATTCAGACCACCCTCTATATTCATATATAGTAACACATTGATTCAGACCACCCTCTATATTCATATATAGTAACACATTGATTCAGACCACCCTCTATATTCATATATAGTAACACATTGATTCATCTATATTCATATATAGAACACATTGATTCAGACCACCCTCTATATTCATATATAGTAACACATTGATTCAGACCACCCTCTATATTCATATATAGTAACACATTGATTCAGACCACCCTCTATATTCATATATAGTAACACATTGATTCAGACCACCCTCTATATTCATATATAGTAACACATTGATTCAGACCACCTCTATATTCATATATAGTAACACATTGATTCAGACCACCCTCTATATTCATATATAGTAACACATTGATTCAGACCACCCTCTATATTCATATATAGTAACACATTGATTCAGACCACCCTCTATATTCATATATAGTAACACATTGATTCAGACCACCCTCTATATTCATATATAGTAACACATTGATTCAGACCACCCTCTATATTCATATATAGTAACACATTGATTCAGACCACCCTCTATATTCATATATAGTAACACATTGATTCAGACCACCCTCTATATTCATATATAGTAACACATTGATTCAGACCACCCTCTATATTCTATAGTAACACATTGATTCAGACCACCCTCTATATTCATATATAGTAACACATTGATTCAGACCACCCTCTATATTCATATATAGTAACACATTGATTCAGACCACCCTCTATATTCATATATAGTAACACATTGATTCAGACCACCCTCTATATTCATATATAGTAACACATTGATTCAGACCACCCTCTAGACCATTCTATATATAGTAACACATTGATTCAGACCACCCTCTATATTCATATATAGTAACACATTGATTCAGACCACCCTCTATATTCATATATAGTAACACATTGATTCAGACCACCCTCTATATTCATATATAGTAACACATTGATTCAGACCACCCTCTATATTCATATATAGTAACACATTGATTCAGACCACCCTCTATATTCATATATAGTAACACATTGATTCAGACCACCCTCTATATTCATATATAGTAACATTGATTCAGACCACCCTCTATATTCATATATAGTAACACATTGATTCAGACCACCCTCTATATTCATATATAGTAACACATTGATTCAGACCACCCTCTATATTCATATATAGTAACACATTGATTCAGACCACCCTCTATATTCATATATAGTAACACATTGATTCAGACCACCCTCTATATTCATATATAGTAACACATTGATTCAGACCACCCTCTATATTCATATATAGTAACACATTGATTCAGACCACCCTCTATATTCATATATAGTAACACATTGATTCAGACCACCCTCTATATTCATATATAGTAACACATTGATTCAGACCACCCTCTATATTCATATATAGTAACACATTGATTCAGACCACCCTCTCTAACACATTGATTCAGACCACCCTCTATATTCATATATAGTAACACATTGATTCAGACCACCCTCTATATTCATCTATATTCATATTCATAGTAACACATTGATTCAGACCACCCTCTATATTCATATATAGTAACACATTGATTCAGACCACCCTCTATATTCATATATAGTAACACATTGATTCAGACCACCCTCTATATTCATATATAGTAACACATTGATTCAGACCACCCTCTATATTCATATATAGTAACACATTGATTCAGACCACCCTCTATATTCATATATAGTAACACATTGATTCAGACCACCCTCTATATTCATATATAGTAGTAACACATTGATTCAGACCACCCTCTATATTCATATATAGTAACACATTGATTCAGACCACCCTCTATATTCATATATAGTAACACATTGATTCAGACCACCCTCTATATTCATATATAGTAACACATTGATTCAGACCACCCTCTATATTCATATATAGTAACACATTGATTCAGACCACCTATATTCATCTATATTCATATATTCATATATAGTAACACATTGATTCAGACCACCCTCTATATTCACATTGATTCATAGTCAATATAGTAACACATTGATTCAGACCACCCTCTATATTCATATATAGTAACACATTGATTCAGACCACCCTCTATATTCATATAGTAACACATTGATTCAGACCACCCTCTATATTCATATAGTAACACATTGATTCAGACCACCCTCTATATTCATATATAGTAACACATTGATTCAGACCACCCTCTATATTCATATATAACACATTGTAGACACATTTCATATATAGTAACACATTGATTCAGACCACCCTCTATATTCATATATAGTAACACATTGATTCAGACCACCCTCTATATTCATATATAGTAACACATTGATTCAGACCACCCTCTATATTCATATATAGTAACACATTGATTCAGACCACCCTCTATATTCATATATAGTAACACATTGATTCAGACCACCCTCTATATTCATATAGTAACACATTGATTCAGACCACCCTCTATATTCATATATAGTAACACATTGATTCAGACCACCCTCTATATTCATATATAGTAACACATTGATTCAGACCACCCTCTATATTCATATATAGTAACACATTGATTCAGACCACCCTCTATATTCATATATAGTAACACATTGATTCAGACCACCCTCTATATTCATATATAGTAACACATTGATTCAGACCACCCTCTATATTCATATATAGTAACACATTGATTCAGACCACCCTCTATATTCATATATAGTAACACATTGATTCAGACCACCCTCTATATTCATATATAGTAACACATTGATTCAGACCACCCTCTATATTCATATATAGTAACACATTGATTCAGACCACCCATCTAGACCACCCTATTCATATATAGTAACACATTGATTCAGACCACCCTCTATATTCATATATAGTAACACATTGATTCAGACCACCCTCTAATTCATATATAGTAACATTGATTCAGACCACCCTCTATATTCATATATAGTAACACATTGATTCAGACCACCCTCTATATTCATATATAGTAACACATTGATTCAGACCACCCTCTATATTCATATATAGTAACACATTGATTCAGACCACATATTCATATATAGTAACACATTGATTCAGACCACCCTCTATTTCATATATAGTAACACATTGATTCAGACCACCCTCTATATTCATATATAGTAACACATTGATTCAGACCACCCTCTATATTCATATATAGTAACACATTGATTCAGACCACCCTCTATATTCATATATAGTAACACATTGATTCAGACCACCCTCTATATTCATATATAGTAACACATTGATTCAGACCACCCTCTATATTCATATATAGTAACACATTGATTCAGACCACCCTCTATATTCATATATAGTAACACATTGATTCAGACCACCCTCTATATTCATATATAGTAACACATTGATTCAGACCACCCTCTATATTCATATATAGTAACACATTGATTCAGACCACCCTCTATATTCATATATAGTAACACATTGATTCAGACCACCCTCTATATTCATATATAGTAACACATTGATTCAGACCACCCTCTATATTCATATATAGTAACACATTGATTCAGAAGATAATAAAACAATTATTTTATTTAGTCATTTTTCTCCACGTCAAGCTAACTGACCGAGTTGGTAGCCAGCTAGCTATCTAACCATGGATTCTGCACCTTCCATTGTTTAGCTACATAGCCAGCTGGTGAATGTTTTCCTTTTGAAACCAGGGCAGAGGAAAGCAACATCCACAAATGCTGACAACATTGATATCTATACCGAATTCTGTTTACATTGATATCCATACTGAATGCCGATAACATTGATATCCATACCGAATGCTGAATGCTGATACTGAATGCCGATAACATTGATATCCATACCGAATGCTGAATGCATTGATATCTATACTGAATGCTGAATGCTGATACTGAATGCTGATAACATTGATATCCATACTAAATGCTGAATGCTGATACTGAATGCCGATAACATTGATATCCATACCGAATGCTGATAACATTGATATCCATACTGAATGCCGATAACATTGATATCCATACTGAATGCTGATAACATTGATATCCATACTGAATGCTGAATGCTGATACTGAATGCTGATAACATTGATATCCATACTGAATGCTGAATGCTGATACTAAATGCCGATAACATTGATATCCATACTGAATGCTGATAACATTGATATCCATACTGAATGCTGAATGCTGATACTGAATGCTGATAACATTGATATCCATACTGAATGCTGAATGCTGATACTGAATGCTGATAACATTGATATCCATACTGAATGCTGATACTGAATGCTGATAACATTGATATCCATACTAAATGCCGATAACATTGATATCCATACTGAATGCTGAATGCTGATAACATTGATATCCATACTGAATGCTGAATGCTGATACTGAATGCTGATAACATTGATATCCATACTGAATGCTGATACTGAATGCTGATAACATTGATATCCATACTAAATGCCGATAACATTGATATCCATACTGAATGCTGATAACATTGATATCCATACTGAATGCTGAATGCTGATACTGAATGCTGATAACATTGATATCCATACTGAATGCTGAATGCTGATACTAAATGCCGATAACGTTGATATCCATACTGAATGCTGATAACATTGATATCCATACTGAATGCTGAATGCTGATACTGAATGCTGATAACATTGATATCCATACTGAATGCTGAATGCTGATACTAAATGCCGATAACATTGATATCCATACCGAATGGGGGATATTTGCCTCAAGATGTTGTGTGAAACTGACTTGAAGTTTAAGGAAACATTAAGGGGAAAACATTTCTTAAGAGCCCTGCTCCTGCATTCTCCGTCTCATTCAAGGTATAGATTTCCTCTCAGGACAGTATTGCAGAGTCGGCACTTGTTATTGACTTGAAACACTACATCTCTTATTTTCTTTATTGATATGCAACCAATGAGAGAGAGGGGATATAAGGAGAGAGAGAGACAGAGACAGAGACAGAGAGAGAGGGGGAGAGAGAGAGAGAGAGAGAGAGAGAGAGGGAGAGAGAGAGAGAGAGAGAGAGAGAGAGAGAGAGGGAGAGAGAGAGAGAGAGAGAGAGAGAGAGAGAGAAAGAGATTCTGACCAATGACATAAATATAGTAATTTAGGTATGGGAGATAGTGCTGTGGATGCAGAAGGGTGGAGAAGGGCTTGCACAGGCATTCGTGCTATAGGCTATAGAGGTATAGGCTATAGAGGTATAGGCTATAGAGGTACAGGCTATAGAGGTATAGGCTATAGAGCTATAGGCTATAGAGGTATAGGCTATAGAGGTACAGGCTATAGAGGTACAGGCTATAGAGGTACAGGCTATAGAGGTACATGCTATAGAGGTATAGGCTATAGAGGTATAGGCTATAGAGGTATAGGCTATAGAGGTACAGGCTATAGAGGTATAGGCTATAGAGGTATAGGCTATAGACGTATAGGCTATAGAGGTACAGGCTATAGAGGTACAGGCTATACATATACACATCTAATCTTATTTGTCACAAGATTCGTAATAAGACTTGAAATGTTTACTTACTGGTCCTTTACCAACAATGCAGAGTTAAAGATTTAAAACCTACAGCAACTACAGTAAGGACCCAATGAATAACCAGTGAATAACCAATAACAATAAGTAGACAATAACATGGCTATATACAGGAAGTAGACAATAGCATGGCTATATACAGGAAGTAGACAATAGCATGGCTATATACAGGAAGTAGACAATAGCATGGCTATATACAGGAAGTAGACAGTAACATGGCTATATACAGGAAGTAGACAAGAGCATGGCTATATACAGGAAGTAGACAATAGCATGGCTATATACAGGAAGTAGACAATAGCATGGCTATATACAGGAAGTAGACAATAGCATGGCTATATACAGGAAGTACCAGGTAATAACATGGCTATATACAGGAAGTAGACAATAGCATGGCTATATACAGGAAGTAGACAGTAACATGGCTATATACAGGAAGTAGACAATAGCATGGCTATATACAGGAAGTAGACAATAGCATGGCTATATACAGGAAGTAGCCAATAGCATGGCTATATACAGGAAGTAGACAATAGCATGGATATATACAGGAAGTAGACAATAGCATGGCTATATACAGGAAGTAGACAATAGCATGGATATATACAGGAAGTAGACAATAGCATGGCTATATACAGGAAGTAGACAATAGCATGGCTATATACAGGAAGTAGACAATAGCATGGCTATACATAGAAAGTAGACAAGGTAATAACATGACTATATACAGGAAGTACCAGGTAATAACATGGCTATATACAGGGAGTGCCAGGTAATTACATGGCTATATACAGGGAGTACCAGGTAATAACATGGCTATATACAGGGAGTACCAGGTAATAACATGGCTATATACAGGGAATACCAGGTAATAACATGGCTATATACAGGGAGTACCAGGTAATAACATGGCTACATACAGGGAGTACCAGGTAATAACATGGCTATATACAGGTTGTACCAGGTAATAACATGGCTATATACAGGGAGTGCCAGGTAATAACATGACTATATACAGGAAGTACCAGGTAATAACATGGTTATATACAGGGAGTGCCAGGTAATAACATGGCTATATACAGGTTGTATCAGGTAATAACATGACTATATACAGGGAGTACCAGGTAATAACATGGCTATATACAGGGAGTACCAGGTAATAACATGGCTATATA
>NC_088396.1:54281189-54288689 GCF_034236695.1 Oncorhynchus nerka
CCTCCTGCCTGTTCGGAGCAGCCTGAGCTGCCAGTCTGCAGAGATCTGTCAGTCTGCCAAGTGCTGTCAGTCTGCATGAAGCAGCCAGAGCTGTCAGTCTGCCCAGCGTCGCCAGTCTGCCCAGCGCCGCCAGTGCTCCCAGTCTGCCCAGCGCCGCCAGTGCTCCCAGTCTGCCCAGCGCCGCCAGTGCTCCCCGTCTGCCCAGCGCCGCCAGTGCTCCCCGTCTGCCCAGCGCCGCCAGTGCTCCCAGTCTGCCCAGCGTCGCCAGTCTGCCCAGCGCCGCCAGTCTGCCAGGATCCGCCAGAAGTGCCAGACAACCAGTCTCTTCCAGATCCGCCAGACAACCAGTCTCTTCCAGATCCGCCAGACAACCAGTCTCTTCCAGATCTGCCAGACAACCAGTCTCTTCCAGATCTGCCCGACAACCAGTCTCTTCCAGATCCGCCCGACAACCAGTCTCTTCCAGATCCGCCAGACAACCAGTCTCTTCCAGATCCGCCAGACAACCAGTCTCTTCCAGATCTGCCAGACAACCAGTCTCTTCCAGATCTGCCCGACAACCAGTCTCTTCCAGATCTGCCCGACAACCAGTCTCTTCCAGATCTGCCAGACAACCAGTCTCTTCCAGATCTGCCAGACAACCAGAATCTTCCAGTTCCGCCAGCCAGCCAGGATTTACCGGAGCCTACTACCTGTCTGAGCTTCATCTCAGTACTGAGCTTCATCTCAGTACTGAGCTTCATCTCAGTACTGGGATTCCTCACAGTCCCGGGCTTCCCCTCGGTCCCGGGCTTCCCCTCGGTCCCGGGCTTCCCCTCGGTCCCGGGCAGCCTCTGTCCCGAGCTGCCCCTCTGTCCCGAGCTGCCCCTCTGTTACGAGCGGCTCCTCAGTTATGTGGGGATCTGGGTGAGGACAATTAGGCCATGGTCGGCGGAGAGGGTGGATTATCCCAGGACGCGAAGGGGAGGAACTAGGACATTCATGGAGTGGGGTCCACGTCCCGAGCCAGAACCGCCACCATGGACAGACGCCCACCCGGACCCTCCCTATGCTCTTGAGGTGCGTCCCGGAGTCCGCACCTTAGGGGGGGGGTTCTGTCACGCCTTGGTCATTATATTTTGTGTTTTTGGTATATGTTTGGGTAAGCCAGGGTGTGACATGGGTTTATATGTTGTGTTTCGTATTGGGGTTTGTAGTAATTGGGATTGTGTTGATTAGGTGTGTGTCTAGTTAGGCTTGGCTGCCTGAGGCGGTTCTCAATTAGAGTCAGGTGCTTCTCGTTGTCTCGGATTGGGAACCGTATTTAGGTAGCCTGAGTTCACGTTGTATTTCGTGGGTGATTGTACCTTTCTTTGTGTATTCACCAGATAGGCTGTATAGTTTCACGTTCCGTTTGTTGTTTTGTTTCTCACAGTTATTTCATGTATCGCTGTTTTCTTTATTAAAGATCATGAGTAACCACCACGCTGCATTTCGGTCCGACTCTCTTCATTCAACAGACGAACGCCGTTACACCGAGTTAGCGTATACATCAATGTTGTTGTCATGATCGAAGCAATCTTGAAGCATGGAATCAGATTGGTCAAACCAGCGTTGGATAGACCTGAGCACGGGCATTTCATGTATTAGTTTATGTCTATAGGCTGGGAGCAATAAAATGGAGTCATGGTCGGATTTTCCGAAGGGAGGGAGGGCTTTGTATGCATTGTGGAAGTTAGAGTAGCAATGATCCAGAAAGCTACCAGCTCATGTCGCGCATTCGATATGCTGATAGAATTTAGGAAGCCTTGTTCTCAGATTCGCTTTGTTAAAATCCCCAGCTACAATAAATGCAGCCTCAGGATAAATGGTTTCCAGTTTACACAGAGTGCAGTGATGTTCTTTCAGGGCTGTCGAGGTGTCTTCTTGGGGGGGATAAACACGGCTGTGACTATAATCAAAGAGAATTCTCTTGGAAGATAATGCGGTCGGCATTTGATTGTAAGGAATTCTAGGTCAGGTGAACAAAAGGACTTCCTGTATGTTGTTATGATTACACCATGAGCCGTTAATCATAAGGCATACACCCCCGCCCTTCTTCTTAGCAGAGAGATGTTTGTGTCTGTTGGCGGGATGCGTGAAGAAACCGGGTGGCTGTACCAACTCTGATAACATATCCCGAGTGAGCCATGTTTCCGTGAATGTTACAATCTCTGATGTCTCTCTGGAAGGCAACTCGTGTCCTAATTTTATTCACGTTGTTGCCTAGAGACTGGACATTAGCGAGTAATATGCTCGGAAGCGGTGGATGTTGTGGTCACCTTCTAAGTCTGACCAGTAGGCCGCTCCGTCTGCTTCTCCTGCGGCGACCGCGTTGTTTTGGGTCGGCCTCTGGGATGAGATCCCACGTCCAGGGTGGACAAAGGATCCGCTTCGGGAAATACAGGCCACAGACAGGCCACAGACATGCTATATACAGGCCACAGACAGGCCACAGACAGGCCATAGACAGGCCACAGACAGGCCATAGACAGGCCACAGACAGGCCATAGACAAGCCACAGACAAGCTATATACAGGCCACAGACAGGCCACAGACAGGCCACAGACAGGCTATATACAGGCCACAGACAGGCCACAGACAGGCCACAGACAGGCCATATACAAGCCACAGACAAGCTATATACAGGCCACAGACAGGCCACAGACAGGCCACAGACAGGCCACAGACAGGCCATAGACAAGCCACAGACAAGCTATATACAGGCCACAGACAGGCCACAGACAGGCCATAGACAGGCCACAGACAAGCTATATACAGGCCACAGACAGGCCACAGACAGGCCACAGACAGCCCACAGACAGGCCATAGACAAGCCACAGACAAGCTATATACAGGCCACAGACAGGCCACAGGCAGGCCACAGACAGGCCACAGACAGGCCACAGACAAGCTATATACAGGCCACAGGCATGCTATATACAGGCCACAGACATGCCACAGACAGGCTATATACAGGCCACAGACAGGCTATATGCAGGCAATATACAGGCCACAGACAGGCCACAGACAGGCCACAGACCGGCTATATACAAGGAGTACTGGTACCATGTCAGTGTACTGAGGTACGAGGTAGTTGGGTGAGTGATTGAAGTACTATGGAGGTAGTTGGGTGAGTGATTGAAGTATTATGGAGGTAGTTGGGTGAGTGATTGAAGTACTATGTACATGTAGGTAGGGGGTGAAAGGCAGAAAGTCTGTGTAGCCCTTTGATTAATTAACTATTCAGCAGTCTCATGTCTTTGAGATAGAAACTGTTCAGGAGCATTTTGGTCCCAGACTTGGCGCTCCGGTACCGCTTGCTGTGAAGCAGCAGAGACAACAGACTGTGACGTGGGGGACTGGAGTCTTCGCCTGGTATAGAGGTCCTGGATGGCAGGGAGCTTGGTCCCAGTGATGTACTGGGCAGTTCGCACTACCCTCTGTAGCGCCTTGCGGTCGGATGCCAAGCAGTTGCCATACCAGGCGATGATGCAACCAGTCAAGACGCTCTCATTGGTGCAGCTGTAGAACTTTTTCAGGATCTGAGGGCCCATATCTTTTCAGCCTCCTGAGAGGGAAGAGGCGTTGTCGTGCAGTTGTGTTGGTGTGTGTGGACCATGATAGATACTTAGTGATGTGGACAATGAGGAACTTGAAGCTGTCGACCCGCTGAACTACAGCCCCGTCGATGTGAATGAATGGTGTGCTCAACCCTCCGTTTCCTGTTGTCCACGATCAGCATAGAAAAAATGAAGAATAGAATGAGAAAGTGAGCGAGAGAGTGAGAGAGCGAAAGAGAGAGACAGAGAGAGAGAGAGAGCAATGTGGGATTTCAGAACAGTTTCCTTTGGGCCACCTTGTCGTGTACTCTGTCCCGTTTTCAGGGTTTAATCATCGATTGATTCAAACTGGGAATCTAAAACAGTCAATACATTGATCTCTCAAAGTATTGGTACAGTGACACGTTTGGCTTTTATATAGCGTCAGAAGGAATGGGTAATTGGAGAGCTGACCCCGCCCCCTCGTCAAGACTCAGCTGTCTCCAATTACCCATTCCTTCTGACGCTATATAAAAGCCAGTGTTCTGTTCAGGAGGGAGATCTTTTTGTAGAGAGATTTGCTGGGAGGTCATTGCAGAGATTTTGCTAGAGAGATTTTCTGGGAGGTCAATGCAGAGATATTTTGATAGAGGTTGATTTTTGCTGGGAGTTCATTGCTGAGATTTGGTATGTTTTGTGAGTTTGTTGCTCAGATAGAGCTTATTTGATGTCCTTTGTTTCTTAATTTGTTTGTGAAATTGTTTAATATTCTGTTTCATTTGTTCCCAGGGGGAGAAGGGGAAGGCACCTTGGGAGTGCTTAGGCAAGAGGCCCGCGGGCATACATATACCCGTAGCATATTCGCTGTCTAGGCACACTAGGTAAGAACTGGGCGGACCACCCCCTGTATTTTGGTTAGGGCACCAGGTGGTGCTAAATTAGGTAAGTAGTGGGTAGGCAGGTAAGATAGGAGAGGGGGGGCTTTGAGATTTACTTTCTTTGCTTTGGTTCCGTCCAGCCCCTTTTCCCCATATTACCGTGTAAAGGAATAAAGTCCTTGTAAACGGTACCACATTCTGCTTGTCATTTTTACTCGCACCTACAGTCCATACCTTTTTCGCTTCACAGAGAGTTTAGTTGTAGCAGGGTGTTGCGTTCCCTCTTCATAGAGGCGTGCGTAACAGTTGTCCCCCCTGTTTCTTAGGAGACATCATGTACCTAGTCCCCCCTGTTTCTTAGGAGACATCATGTACGTAGTCCCCCCTGTTTCTAAGGAGACATCATGTATGTAGTCCCCCCTGTTTCTAAGGAGACATCATGTACGTAGTCCCCCCTGTTTCTAAGGAGACATCATGTACGTAGTCCCCCCTGTTTCTAAGGAGACATCATGTACGTAGTCCCCCCTGTTTCCTAGGAGACATCATGTACGTAGTCCCCCCCCCTGTTTCCTAGGAGACATCATGTACGTAGTCCCCCTGTTTCCTAGGAGACATCATGTACGTAGTTCCCCCTGTTTCCTAGGAGACATCATGTACGTAGTCCCCCCCCCCTGTTTCCTAGGAGACATCATGTACGTAGTTCACCCTGTTTCATAGGAGACTACGTACAAATGGACTTTACTACTTATCACGTGTTAACCATCATTTAATCACATTGCTTTTCACTTCTTCAAAGTAAATAAGGCTTAACTTTTATGACTGCTGAATACCAACTTTCAATCACTTAGATCGTCTATTTTGATGTAGAGAAGCAACGCATTCTTCGGTTATAGGTTAGCATGTCTTGGGGGTATGATATAAAATGCTAACCTCCCCTGTTACTGTAATGGTGAGAGTTTAGCATGTCTTGGGGGTATGATATAAAATGCTAACCTCCCCTGTCATTGTAATGGTGAGAGTTTAGCATGTCTTGGGGGTATGATATAAAATGCTAACCTCCCCTGTCATTGTAATGGTGAGAGGTTAGCATGTCTTGGGGGTATGATATAAAATGCTAACCTCCCCTGTTATTGTAATGGTGAGAGGTTAGCATGTCTTGGGGGTATGCTAACCTCCCTTGTTATTGTAATGGTGAGAGGTTAGCATGTCTTGGGGGTATGCTAACCTCCCCTGTTATTGTAATGGTGAGAGGTTAGCATGTCTTGGGGGTATGATATAAAATGCTAACCTCCACTGTTATTGTAATGGTGAGAGGTTAGCATCCACATTAATGTAGAAGTGTTTCGAAACATCACAATCAAAGTGACTCCATAATGATACTATTTATTATTTACCATTTATGTATATAAATAATCTGAAACACAGCCAAAACAAACAACAATCTGTGCGTGCTAGGAACATGGGACCAAACACTAAACGTTTCAGGACTGTAATAGACATGTAGGTGAATTTGTCCTAATACTTTCAGTCCCCCACAATGAGGGGACGATGTACAACAAGTGTTGTAATTTCTAAATGGTTCAGCCGATATGGAAGAAAATACCCTCAAATTGGCCTCCCGAGAGGCGCAGCGGGCTAAGGCACTACATCGCAGTGCTTGAGGCATCACTTCAGACCCGGTTTCGATCCCGGTGTCACAGTCTTATGTGACTGGGAGACCCATGAGGCGGCACACAATTGGCCCAGCGTCGTCCGGGTTACGGGAGGGTTTGACCTGCAGGGATTTCCTTGTTCTATCGCACTCTAGCGTGTGGTCGGCTTGGCGCGTCATCTTTTGTAGTACAGAGCCAGAACAACAAATCAAATGTGTCACTGTCTTGCAAAAGTTAACAGGTTTTTGGCTAGCTAGATAATACTGTAAAATTATGGAACAAGGTTGTTTATCCGCCTAAGGTCGATTTCAGCTCCTCTGCGTGTATCTAATTAGCATAATAACAAACATCCCCATAGAAATCAATCAGTTTAAGCTAAAAATATATAGATCGACATCTGTTGTTTGGCATTGGATGTGCCTCAATCCACCACACCTGCCTTTGTCGCACTTCCCCATCTGTGGTGAAAGGTGACAGAACTAGAGAGGTGTAGGTCAGACCAGGAGACATCCCATCTGAGGTGAAAGGTGACAGAGCTAGAGAGGTGTTTGTCAGACCAGGAGACATCTCATCTGAGGTGAAAGGTGACAGAACTAGAGAGGTGTTTGTCAGACCAGGAGACATCCCATCTGAGGTGACAGAACTAGAGAGGTGTTTATCAGACCAGGAGACAGCCCATCTGAGGTAACAGAACTAGAGAGGTGTTGGTCAGACCAGGAGACAGCCCATCTGAGGTAACAGAACTAGAGAGGTGTTTGACAGACCAGGAGACATCCCATCTGAGGTGAAAGGTGACAGAACTAGAGAGGTGTTTGTCAGACCATGAGACATCCCATCTGAGGTGACAGAACTAGAGAGGTGTTTATCAGACCAGGAGACATCCCATCTGAGGTGAAAGGTGACAGAGCTAGAGAGGTGTTTGTCAGACCAGGAGACTGTAGCATCCGAATGGTTTGGCCTACAAACTAGAGATGAGACTCTCACAAACACGACCGTGTTATCCGTTGTGCTCTTACGACCCCCACAAGCGTCTTGGGATTCGTCTGAACAGTATGGGCTCCACACTACCTCTGTTGTGCTCTACGACGCCCACAGACGTCACAAGACTCGTCTGAAGGTCCCCTGGAAGTACAGCTCAGTTGGTAAAGCAGGGCTCTTCCAAGGTTGTGGGTCTGTCGTTCCATGTAGTAACTATCTTATTCAATGTATTTCTATGGACTAACAGCAATAGAGACACTTTTTTCACCCCCCATCAAATAGTTTTTTACAAAATAATAATTTAAAATTGAAAAATGAAACAGCAAAATGATCCTTGGTATGACCTTCTTAAAACAATTCCATAGAGGTTTAGTAGTAACCGTTGTCTAGCAATAAAGACACTCATAAACATTTCCCGGTACCTCCGCGGCA
>NC_088396.1:54293689-54311189 GCF_034236695.1 Oncorhynchus nerka
ACACTGAACATCACGGCACAGAACACTGAACATCACGACACAGAACACTGAACAACACGACACAGAACACTGAACAACAGAACACTGAACAACAGAACACAGAACACTGAACATCACGACACAGAACACTGAACAACACGACACAGAACACTGAACATCAGTCTAGCTGCAATCCCCTATGTTCATGTCCCCTAGTCCTCACTGTGGGACTCAGATTTGGTAGTCACTGAAGTTAGCCGTCGCCCCCTTCACTAACCAATAGGAATTTCAAAGATGGACAAAGCAGATCTCTCTCTCTCTCTCTCTCTCTCTCTGTCTCTCTCTCTCTCTCTCTCTCTCTCTCTCTCTCTCTCTCTCTCTCTCTCTCTCTCTCTCTCTGTCTCTCTCTCTCTCTCTCTCTGTCTCTCTCTCTCTCTCTGTCTCTCTCTCTCTCTCTCTGTCTCTCTGTCTCTCTGTCTCTCTCTCTCTCTCTCTCTGTCTCTCTCTCTCTCTCTGTCTCTGTCTCTCTCTCTCTCTCTGTCTCTCTGTCTCTCTCTCTCTCTCTCTGTCTCTCTGTCTCTCTCTCTCTCTCTCTGTCTCTCTCTCTCTCTCTCTCTGTCTCTACTTCAGTTTAAACATTTTTTTCTCCTCCATTCTCTGTCAAATCCCCCTCCTCTCTTCTCTACAAGCCAGTGGCTTTGCCATCCTCCAAATAATTATAGAAATAGAGGAAAGCTTTTAGTGTTGGTTGGGTGAGCAAAGCAGAGAGCGGAGCGCTGGAGTGCTTTTCCACTGTTAATGAATCAACCATTCTGCCAGCTTAATGACTGCTGCTACGCCAGGGAGGGTGGGGGAGAGGGAGGTGGGGAGGGGGGAGGGGGAGGTGGGGAGAGGGAGAGGGAGGTGGGGAGGTGGGAGGTGTGGAGAGGGAGGTGGGGAGAGGGGGAGGGAGGTGGGAGGGGAGAGGGAGGGGGAGGGGGAGGGGGAGGTGGGGGGGGGGGAGAGGGAGGTGGGGAGGGGAGGTGGGGAGGGGGAGAGGGAGGTGGGGAGAGGAGAGGGAGGGGGGAGAGGGGGGGAGTGGGGAGGGAGGTGGGGAGGTGGGGAGGGGAGAGGGAGGTGGGGAGGGGAGGGGAGGTGGGGAGGGGGAGAGGGAGGGGGGAGAGGTGGGGAGAGGGAGAGGGGAGGTGGGGAGGGGGAGAGGGAGGTGGGGAGGTGGGGAGGGGGAGGGGAGGGGGGAGGGAGAGGGAGGTGGGGGGGGAGAGGGAGGTGGGGAGGGGAGGGGAGGGGGAGAGGGAGGTGGGGAGAGGGAGGTGGGGAGGGGAGAGGGAGGTGGGGAGGGGGAGAGGGAGGTGGGGAGGGGAGGGGAGGTGGGGAGAGGGAGGGGGGAGGGGAGAGGGAGGTGGGGAGGGGGAGAGGGAGGTGGGGAGAGGGAGAGGGAGGTGGGGAGAGGGAGGTGGGGGAGAGGGAGGGGAGAGGGAGGTGGGGGAGGGAGGTGGGAGAGGGAGGTGGGGGGAGGGGGAGAGGGAGGTGGGGAGAGGGAGGTGGAGAGGGGGAGAGGGAGGTGGAGAGGGGGAGGGAGGTGGGGAGGGGAGGAGAGGGAGGTGGGGAGAGGGAGAGGGAGGTGGGGAGGGAGGTGGGGAGGGGGGGAGGGGGGGGGAGGGGAGAGGGAGGTGGAGAGGGGGAGAGGGAGGTGGAGAGGGGGAGAGGGAGGTGGAGAGGGGGAGAGGGAGGGGGAGAGGTAGGGTGGGGGAGAGCGAGGTAGGGTGGGGGAGAGGGTGGTAGGGAGGGGGAGAGGGAGAGGGAGAGTGAGGTAGGGTGGGGAGAAGGATGTGGGGAGGTAGGGTGGGGTAGAGGGAGGTAGGGTGGGGGAGAGGGTGGTGTAGGGTGAGGGAGAGGGAGGTGGGTTAGGGTGGGGGGAGAGGGAGGTGGGTTAGGGGAGAGGGAGGTGCGGTGGGGGAGAGGGTGGTAGGGTTAGGGTGGGGGAGAGGGAGGTGGGGAGGCCGTGTGGGGGAGAGGGAGGCGGGGATGCAGGGTGGGGGGAGAGGGAGGTGGGTTAGGGTGGGGGAGAGGGAGGTGGGTTAGGGTGGGGGAGAGGGAGGTGGGGAGGGGGAGAGGGGGAGGGGGAGAGGGAGGTGGAGAGGGGGAGAGGGAGGGGGAGAGGGAGGTGGAGAGGGGGAGAGGGAGGGGGGAGAGGGAGGTGGAGAGGTAGGGTGGGGGAGAGCGAGGTAGGGTGGGGGAGAGGGTGGTAGGGAGGGGGAGAGGGAGAGGGAGAGTGAGGTAGGGTGGGGAGAAGGATGTGGGGAGGTAGGGTGGGGTAGAGGGAGGTAGGGTGGGGGAGAGGGTGGTGTAGGGTGAGGGAGAGGGAGGTGGGTTAGGGTGGGGGAGAGGGAGGTGGGTTAGGGAGAGGGAGGTGGGGTGGGGGAGAGGGTGGTAGGGTTAGGGTGGGGAGAGGGAGGTGGGGAGGCCGTGTGGGGAGAGGGAGGCGGGGATGCAGGGTGGGGGAGAGGGAGGTGGGTTAGGGTGGGGGAGAGGGAGGTGGGGTAGGGTGGGGGAGAGGGAGGTGGGGTAGGGTGGGGAGAGGGAGGTGGGTTAGAGTGGGGGAGAGGGAGGTGGGTTAGGGTGGGGGAGAGGGAGGTGGGGTAGGGTGGGGAGAGGGAGGTGGGGTAGGGTGGGGGAGAGGGAGGTGGGTTAGGGTGGGGAAGAGGGAGGTGGGGTAGGGTGGGGGAGAGGGAGGTGGGGATGTAGGGTGGGGGAGAGGGAGGTGGGGGAGAGGGAGGTGGGGAGGGGGGAGAGGGAGGTGGGGATGTAGGGTGGGGGAGGGAGGTGGGGAGAGGGAGGTGGGGTAGGGTGGGGAGAGGGAGGTGGGGTAGGGTGGGGAGAGGGAGGTGGGTTAGAGTGGGGAGAGGGAGGTGGGTTAGGGTGGGGGAGAGGGAGGTGGGGTAGGGGAGAGGGAGGTGGGTTAGGGTGGGGAGAGGGAGGTGGGGAGGGGTGGGGAGAGGGAGAGGGAGGTGGGGAGGCCGTGTGGGGGAGAGGGAGGCGGGGTAGGGTGGGGGGAGAGGGAGGTGGGTTAGGGTGGGGAGAGGAGGTGGGGTAGGGTGGGGAAGAGGGAGGTGGGTTAGGGTGGGGGAGAGGGAGGTGGGTTAGGGTGGGGGAGAGGGAGGTGGGGTAGGGTGGGGAAGAGGGAGGTGGGTTAGGGTGGGGAGAGGGAGGTGGGGTAGGGTGGGGAAGAGGGAGGTGGGTTAGAGTGGGGGAGAGGGAGGTGGGGTAGGGTGGGGAAGAGGGAGGTGGGTTAGGGTGGGGGAGAGGGAGGTGGGTTAGGTGGGGAGAGGGAGGTGGGGGAGGGTGGGGGGGTGGGGGAGAGGGAGATGGGTTAGAGTGGGGGAGAGGGAGGTGGGGTAGGGTGGGGGAGAGGGAGATGGGGTAGGGTGGGGGAGAGGGAGGTGGGGTAGGGTGGGGGTGGGGGAGAGGGAGGTGGGTTAGAGTGGGGTAGAGGGAGGTGGGGTAGGGTAGGGGAGAGAGTTATTCAGGCTGGAAAACAGACAGAAAGCCATAGATTTCAGAGAGTGCTTGTTCTAAGTGCTCCTCCATCCTACAGCCCCTTCTTTTGGCTACACACAACACCCTGCTCCAGGTAATTAGAGTGGACCTGAAGCAGCCCCAGGGGGGGGGGATGCTGACCATGTGACAGGAAGATGCAGAGAGAGGGAAGGAAGGAGGTAGGTAGAGGACGGGGGAAGGAAGACAGGGAGTTAGGGAGGGAGGGGGAAAGAGAGAAAGGGAGGTAGAAATGGTTTAGGAGGATGCAGGCGGGAGGAGGAGAGGAAGGGGTGAAGAGGTTCTGGAGACCCTGAGTCTCTGATTCATCCAGGACTAATCTGGAGCAGCGTTCAAGTGCCACTTGTTCCTTTCCTTCAGCTTCCCTTCAATAGCTTCTTTCTCTGTTCTGTTCTCTCTCTCTCTCTCTCTCTGTCTCGCTCTCTCTCTGTCTCTCTCTCTCTCTTCTCTCTCTCTCTCTCTCTGTCTTCTCTGTCTCTCTCTCTCTCTCTCTCTCTCTGTCTCTCTCTCTCTCTCTCTCTCTCTCTCTCTCTCTCTCTCTCTCTCTCTCTCTCTCTGTCTCTCTCTCTCTCTCTCTGTCTCTCTCTCTCTCTCTCTCTGTCTCTCTATGTCTCTCTGTCTCTCTCTCTCTGTCTCTCTCTCTCTGTCTCTCTGTCTCTGTCTCTCTCTGTCTCTCTCTCTCTATCTCTCTGTCTCTTTCTCTCAATTGAATTGACTTTATTGACATGGCAAGTTCATTATTATTTACATTGTCAAAGTATGCATATTGAAAAATAAAAAATAAAATAAAAATATATTTATATATAATATATATATATATTTATAAATAAATGGTGGGACCAACAGTAATAACAGTAGTAGTGGACATGGGATTACCATTAACAACAACTACAACAACAATATTAATGAGAACAACAATACATTAAAGCAATGGTAGTAGACCAGTGTCAACATGACTGAGAAGACACATGACCTGGTAGTAGACCAGTGTCAACATGACTGAGAAGACACATGACCTGGTAGTAGACCAGTGTCAACATGACTGAGAAGACACATGACCTGGTAGTAGACCAGTGTCAACATGACTGAGAAGACACATGACCTTGTAGTAGACCAGTGTCAACATGACTGAGAAGACACATGACCTGGTAGTAGACCAGTGTCAACCTGACTGAGAAGACACATGACCTGGTAGTAGACCAGTGTCAACATGACTGAGAAGACACATGACCTGGTAGTAGACCAGTGTCAACATGACTGAGAAGACACATGACCTGGTAGTGGACCAGTGTCAACCTGACTGAGAAGACACATGACCTGGTAGTAGACCAGTGTCAACATGACTGAGAAGACACATGACCTGGTAGTGGACCAGTGTCAACATGACTGAGAAGACACATGACCTGGTAGTAGACCAGTGTCAACATGACTGAGAAGACACATGACCTGGTAGTAGACCAGTGTCAACCTGACTGAGAAGACACATGACCTGGTAGTAGACCAGTGTCAACATGACTGAGAAGACACATGACCTGGTAGTAGACCAGTGTCAACATGACTGAGAAGACACATGACCTGGTAGTGGACCAGTGTCAACATGACTGAGAAGACACATGACCTGGTAGTAGACCAGTGTCAACATGACTGAGAAGACACATGACCTGGTAGTAGATCAGTGTCAACATGACTGAGAAGACACATGACCTGGTAGTAGACCAGTGTCAACATGACTGAGAAGACACATGACCTGGTAGTAGACCAGTGTCAACATGACTGAGAAGACACATGACCTGGTAGTAGACCAGTGTCAACATGACTGAGAAGACACATGACCTGGTAGTAGACCAGTGTCAACATGACTGAGAAGACACATGACCTGGTAGTAGATCAGTGTCAACATGACTGAGAAGACACATGACCTGGTAGTAGACCAGTGTCAACATGACTGAGAAGACACATGACCAGGTAGTAGACCAGTGTCAACATGACTGAGAAGACACATGACCTGGTAGTAGACCAGTGTCAACATGACTGAGAAGACACATGACCTGGTAGTAGACCAGTGTCAACACGACTGAGAAGACACATGACCTGGTAGTAGACCAGTGTCAACATGACTGAGAAGACACATGACCTGGTAGTAGACCAGTGTCTACATGACTGAGAAGACACATGACCTGGTAGTAGACCAGTGTCAACATGACTGAGAAGACACATGACCTGGTAGTAGACCAGTGTCAACATGACTGAGAAGACACATGACCTGGTAGTAGACCAGTGTCAACATGACTGAGAAGACACATGACCTGGTAGTAGACCAGTGTCAACATGACTGAGAAGACACATGACCTGGCAGTAGACCAGTGTCAACATGACTGAGAAGACACATGACCTGGCAGTAGACCAGTGTCAACATGACTGAGAAGACACATGACCTGGTAGTAGACCAGTGTCAACATGACTGAGAAGACACATGACCTGGTAGTAGACCAGTGTCAACATGACTGAGAAGACACATGACCTGGTAGTAGACCAGTGTCAACATGACTGAGAAGACACATGACCTGGTAGTAGACCAGTGTCAACATGACTGAGAAGACACATGACCTGGTAGTAGACCAGTGTCAACATGACTGAGAAGACACATGACCTGGTAGTAGACCAGTGTCAACATGACTGAGAAGACACATGACCTGGTAGTAGACCAGTGTCAACATGACTGAGAAGACACATGACCTGGTAGTAGACCAGTGTCAACATGACTGAGAAGACACATGACCTGGTAGTGGACCAGTGTCAACATGACTGAGAAGACACATGACCTGGTAGTGGACCAGTGTCAACATGACTGAGAAGACACATGACCTGGTAGTAGACCAGTGTCAACATGACTGAGAAGACACATGACCTGGTAGTAGACCAGTGTCAACCTGACTGAGAAGACACATGACCTGGTAGTAGACCAGTGTCAACATGACTGAGAAGACACATGACCTGGTAGTAGACCAGTGTCAACATGACTGAGAAGACACATGACCTGTGGTAGTGGACCAGTGTCAACATGACTGAGAAGACACATGACCTGGTAGTAGACCAGTGTCAACATGACTGAGAAGACACATGACCTGGTAGTAGATCAGTGTCAACATGACTGAGAAGACACATGACCTGGTAGTAGACCAGTGTCAACATGACTGAGAAGACACATGACCTGGTAGTAGACCAGTGTCAACATGACTGAGAAGACACATGACCTGGTAGTAGATCAGTGTCAACATGACTGAGAAGACACATGACCTGGTAGTAGACCAGTGTCAACACGACTGAGAAGACACATGACCTGGTAGTAGACCAGTGTCAACACGACTGAGAAGACACATGACATGGTAGTAGACCAGTGTCAACATGACTGAGAAGACACGTGACCTGGTAGTAGACCAGTGTCAATACGACTGAGAAGACACATGACCTGGTAGTGGACCAGTGTCAACACGACTGAGAAGACACATGACCTGGTAGTGGACCAGTGTCAACACGACTGAGAAGACACATGACCTGGTAGTAGACCAGTGTCAACATGACTGAGAAGACACGTGACCTGGTATGAAAGACAAGACAAAACAAGATGGGAAATATTATCGACATTACTTTGCACTTTTCACTGGCTGTCCCTCAGGTTGTAGCAGCACACATATTTGTCTGCCAAAGCTGCAAATTTTGCCTTTTCACCCAATAAAATATTTGATTTTTTCTTCATCTTTTATAGTTTCAAATTCTTTATATTGTGTTAACATTTTGGGAAAGAAATATTCTCTGAGGTCTGAGTATTTGTCACAGTATAATAGGAAATGCAGCTCTGTCTCTACCTCTCCCCTGGAGCAGAGTGAGCACAGCCTGTCCTCTCTGGGCAGCCAGGTTTGTCTGTGACGACCGGTCTCTATGGCCAGACTGTCCTCTCTGGGCAGCCAGGTTTGTCTGTGACGACCGGTCTCTATAGTCAGACTGTCCTCTCTGGGCAGCCAGGTTTGTCTGTGACGACTGGTCTCTACAGCCAGACTGTCCTCTCTGGGCAGCCAGGTTTGTCTGTGACGACCGGTCTCTACAGTCAGACTGTGCTCACTGAGTCTGTACCTGATCAATGTTTTCCTCAGTTTTCTATCAGTCACAGTGGTCAGAAAGTCTGCCACCATGTACTGTCTGTTTAGAGCCAAATAGCATTGGAGTTTTGATTTTATGGGGTTGGTGAACTGAGCCTCAGAACCAGCTGGCTGAGTGCTGTCCTGAGGCTCTATGGGGTTGGTTTGGGTTGGTGAACTGAGCCTCAGAACCAGCTGGCGGAGTGCTGTCCTGAGGCTCTATGGGGTTGGTTTGGGTTGGTGAACAAACCTTAGAACCAGCTGGCTGAGTGCTGTCCTGAGTCTCTATGGGGTTGGTTTGGGTTGGTGAACTGAGCCTCAGAACCAGCTGGCGGAGTGCTGTCCTGAGGCTCTATGGGGATGGTTTGGGTTGGTGAACTGAGCCTCAGAACCAGCTGGCTCAGGGGACTCTTCTCTTGTCTCTTGTGTGGTGGAATGTTTAGGGGTCACTTGTTTTTAGGTGGTTGTAAAATGTGATGTCTCTTTTTCTATTTGAATGAGGAGGGGGTATTGGCCCCATTCTGCTCTACATGCGTTATTTGGAGTTTTTCTTTGCACTTGCTTTACAGTCTTGCAAAACTCTGCATGCAGTATTTCGATTGGATGTTTGTCCCATTTGGTGAATTCATTATTAGAGAGTGGACCCCATACTTCACTGCCATATAGAGCAATTGGTACTATAACTGATTGAACAAGTTTGAGACAGATTTGAATTGGAATTTCGATTTTGATGTTCCTTTTAATGGCATAGAATGCTCTTCTTGCTTTGTCTCTCAGCTCGTTCACAGCCATGTGAAAGCTACCTGTGTTGCTGATATTTAGTCCTAGACAAGTGTAGTTTCTGGTGTGTTCTAATAGAACTGTGTCCAAATATAATTTATATTTGTCATCCTGATTTCCGGACCTTTTTTGGAATATCATTATATTCAGGGTTTTTAGGTTAACGGTCAGAGCCCAGGTCTGACAGAACCTGTGGTTAACGGTCAGAGCCCAGGTCTGACAGAACCTGTGGTTAACGGTCAGAGTCCAGGTCTGACAGAACCTGTGATTAACGGTCAGAGCCCAAGTCTGACAGAACCTGTCAGAGTCCAGGTCTGACAGAACCTGTGATTAACGGTCAGAGTCCAGGTCTGACAGAACCTGTGGTTAACGGTCAGAGCCCAGGTCTGACAGAACCTGTGGTTAGCGGTCAGAGCCCAAGTCTGACAGAACCTGTGATTAACGGTCAGAGTCCAGGTCTGACAGAACCTGTGATTAACGGTCAGAGTCCAGGTCTGACAGAACCTGTGATTAATGGTCAGAGCCCAGGTCTGACAGAACCTGTGATTAACGGTCAGAGTCCAGGTCTGACAGAACCTGTGATTAACGTTCAGAGCCCAGGTTTGACAGAACCTGTGGTTAACGGTCAGAGCCCAGGTCTGACAGGACCTGTGATTAACGGTCAGAGCCCAGGTCTGACAGAACCTGTGGTTAACGGTCAGAGCCCAGGTCTGACAGAACCTGTGGTTAACGGTCAGAGTCCAGGTCTGACAGAACCTGTGGTTAACGGTCAGAGCCCAGGTCTGACAGAACCTGTGGTTAACGGTCAGAGTCCAGGTCTGACAGAACCTGTGATTAACGGTCAGAGTCCAGGTCTGACAGAACCTGTGATTAATGGTCAGAGCCCAGGTCTGACAGAACCTGTGATTAACGGTCAGAGTCCAGGTCTGACAGAACCTGTGATTAACGGTCAGAGCCCAGGTCTGACAGAACCTGTGGTTAACGGTCAGAGCCCAGGTCTGACAGAACCTGTGATTAACGGTCAGAGTCCAGGTCCCAGGTCTGACAGAACCTGTGATTAATTGCGGTTTCAGACTGTTCCAGGTCTGTTTGTACAGAACCTGTGTGTTTGTATTGCTTCAGTGTTTCCCCATACTGTTCTTAGGGTGTGTTTGTATTGCTTCAGTGTTTCCCCTGTTCTCAGGGTACTTCAGTGTTTCCCCATACTGTTCTTAGGGTGTGTTTGTATTGCTTCAGTGTTTCCCCATACTGTTCTCAGGGTGTGTTTGTATTGCTTCAGTGTTTCCCCATACTGTTCTCAGGGTGTGTTTGTATTGCTTCAGTGTTTCCCCATACTGTTCTCAGGGTGTGTTTGTATTGCTTCAGTGTTTCTCCATATTGAAGGCGTACATTTTTGTTGCCTGGTTCTCTGTGTTTTTGATTAGATATATTTCTCAGTGACTTTCTTAGATTTTTGCAATCATTATCAAACCATTTTTCATTATATCTTATTTCTGGTTTGCTCTTATGCTTCTTTAAATTAGGAGGCTAATTTGTCAAATATAAAGTTTATGTTCCAAACAGCCAAATTCACACCTTTATTGCTGTAGGAGAATGTTAAGGCTAAAAATTTGTCCAGGAGAGATTGTATTTGTTGGCTACTAATTGCTTTTTGGTAGATGTCTATACTGTTTGCAATCCATCTATAGGCCTGTTTAGTACCATGTAATTTATTGGGCCATGATGGTTCATGGTTGGGTTCTGCTCTTCTCAGATACACTGTGATTTTACTGTGGTCTGAGAGAGGTATTAGTGGGCTGACTGTAAAGGCTCTGAGAGAGGTGTTCGTGGGCTGACTGTGTGGGCTCTGAGAGGGGTGTTAGTGGGCTGACTGTGAAGGCTCTGAGAGAGGTGGTAGTGGGCTGACTGTGAAGGCTCTGAGAGAGGTGTTAGTGGACTGACTGTGAAGGCTCAGAGAGAGGTGTTAGTGGGCTGACTGTAAAGGCTCAGAGAGAGGTGTTAGTGGGCTGACTGTGAATTCTCTGAGAGAGGTGTTAGTGTGCTGACTGTGAAGGCTCTGAGAGAGGTGTTAGTGTGCTGACTGTGAAGGATCTGAGAGGGGTGTTAGTGGGCTGACTGTGAAGGCTCTGAGAGAGGTGGTAGTGGGCTGACTGTGAAGGCTCTGAGAGAGGTGTTAGTGGGCTGACTGTGAAGGCTCAGAGAGAGGTGTTAGTGGGCTGACTGTGAAGGCTCTGAGAGAGGTGTTAGTGTGCTGACTGTGAAGGCTCTGAGAGAGGTGTTAGTGTGGTGACTGTGAAGGCTCTGAGAGAGTTGTTAGTGGGCTGACTGTGAAGGCTCAGAGAGAGGTGTAAGTGGGCTGACTGTGAAGGCTCTGAGAGAGGTGTTAGTGGGCTGACTGTGAAGTCTCTGAGAGAGGTGTCAGTGGGCTGACTGTGAAGGCTTTGAGAGAGGTGTCAGTGGGCTGACTGTGAAGGCTCTGAGAGAGGTGTCAGTGGGCTGACTGTGAAGGCTTTGAGAGAGGTGTCAGTGGGCTGACTGTGAAGGCTCAGAGAGGTGTTAGTGGGCTGACTGTGAAGGCTCTGAGAGACTCTAGGTTTTGGTCGGTGAGGAAGTAGTCTACAGTGCTGCTGCCAAGGGATGAGCTGTAGGTGGACCTACCAAAAGAGTCCCCTCTCAGCCTACCATTGACTATGTACAGACCCAGTGTTCCACAGAGCTGTAGGTGTACCTACCAAAAGAGTCCCCTCTCAGCCTACCATTGACTACGTACAGACCCATTGTTCCACAGAGCTTCACGAGCTGTACTCTGTTTTTGTGTTTCACTTTGTCATAGTTGTTTCTGTGGGGGCATGTGGGGAGGGAAAGGTTGTTACTTCCTGTCTGTATGTGGGGAGGGAAAGGTTGTTACTTCCTGTCTGTATGTGGGGAGGGAAAGTTTGTTACTTCCAGTCTGTATGTGGGTAGGGAAAGGTTGTTGCTTCCTGTCTGTATGTGGGGAGGGAAAGGTTGTTGCTTCCTGTCTGTATGTGGGGAGGGAAAGGTTGTTGCTTCCTGTCTGTATGTGGGGAGGGAAAGGTTGTTACTTCCTGTCTGTATGTGGGGAGGGAAAGTTTGTTACTTCCTGTCTGTATGTGGGGAGGGAAAGGTTGTTGCTTCCTGTCTGTATGTGGGGATGGAAAGGTTGCTGCTTCCTGTGTGTATGTGGGGAGGGAAAGGTTGTTACTTCCTGTCTGTATGTGGGGAGGGAAAGGTTGTTGCTTCCTGTCTGTATGTGGGGAGGGAAAGGTTGTTACTTCCTGTCTGTATGTGGGGAGGGAAAGGTTGTTACTTCCTGTCTGTATGTGGGGAGGGAAAGGTTGTTGCTTCCTGTCTGTATGTAGGGAGGGAAAGGTTGTTACTTCCTGTCTGTATGTGGGGAGGGAAAGGTTGTTGCTTCCTGTCTGTATGTAGGGAGGGAAAGGTTGTTACTTCCTGTCTGTATGTGGGGAGGGAAAGGTTGTTACTTCCTGTCTGTATATGGGGAGGGGTTGTTAATGTGGGGAGGTTTGTTACTTCCTGTCTGTATGTGGGGAGGGAAAGGTTGTTGCTTCCTGTCTGTATGTGGGGAGGGAAAGGTTGCTGCTTCCTGTGTGTATGTGGGGAGGGAAAGGTTGTTACTTCCTGTCTGTATGTGGGGAGGGAAAGGTTGTTGCTTCCTGTCTGTATGTGGGGAGGGAAAGGTTGTTACTTCCTGTCTGTATGTGGGGAGGGAAAGGTTGTTACTTCCTGTCTGTATGTGGGGAGGGAAAGGTTGTTGCTTCCTGGTAGGTGTTTATCTCCATGACTGTTAATAGTGTCTGGTTCTTCTGCTGTTCTAGCATTCAGGTCTCCAAATCAAATCAAATTTTATTTGTCACATACACATGGTTAGCAGATGTTAATGCGAGTGTAGCGAAATGCTTGTGCTTCTAGTTCCGACAATGCAGTGATAACCAACAAGTAATCTAACTAACAATTCTAAAACTACTGTCTTATACACAGTGTAAGGGGATAAAGAATATGTACATAAGGATATATGAGTGAGTGATGGTACAGAGCAGCATACAGTAGATGGTATCGAGTACAGTATATACATATGAGATGAGTATGTAGACAAAGTAAACAAAGTGGCATAGTTAAAGTGGCTAGTGATACATGTATTACATAAGGATGCAGTCGATGATGTAGAGTACAGTATATACGTATGCATATGAGATGAATAATGTAGGGTAAGTAACATTATATAAGGTAGCATTGTTTAAAGTGGCTAGTGATATATTTACATCATTTCCCATCACAGACCACCAGTACGTTGCCTTGGGCCTGAAAGTGACTCTCTTCATTGAAGTAGGGTGACTCTGAGGGGGGAATGTATGTGGCACAGAGAAAGACATTTTTATCTGTCAAGATGGCCTCCTTGTTGATTTTTAACCAGATAAAGAATTCTCCTGTTTTGATCAATTCCATTGAATTAATTAGTTCAGATTTATGCCATAGTAGCATTCCCCCTGAGTCTCTGTCCTGTCCTGAGTCTCTGTCCTGTCCCGAGTCTCTGCCCTGTCCCGAGTCTCTGCCCTGTCCCGAGTCTCTGCCCTGTCCCGAGTCTCTGCCCTGTCTCTGCCCTATCTCCCTATAGTGGACAGCCAGTGGATGGTATGATTATCTCCCCTATAACAGTGGATGGTAGGATTATCTCCTATAACCTAGTGGATGGTATGATTATCTCCCTATAACCTAGTGGATGGTATGATTATCTCCTATAACCTAGTGGAGTGTGGTCACCAGTGGATGGTAGGATTATCTCTGGAGTGGTCAGTGGATGGTATGATTATCTCCCTATAACCTAGTGGACAGCCAGTGGATGGTATGATTATCTCCCTATAACCCAGTGGAGTGGACAGCCAGTGGATGGTATGATTATCTCCCAATAACCTAGTGGACAGCCAGTGGATGGTATGATTATCTCCCTATAACCTAGTGGATGGTATGATTATTTCCCTATAACCCAGTGGATGGTATGATTATCTCCCTAGTGGATGGTATGATTATCTCCCTATAACCTGGAGTGGATGGATGGTATGATTATCTCCCTATAACCTAGTGGACAGTGGATGGTATGATTATCTCCCCTATAACCTGGATGGTATGTGGTGGACAGCCAGTGGATGGTATGATTATCTCCCTATAACCTAGTGGACAGCCAGTGGATGGTATGATTATCTCCTATAACCTAGTGGACAGCCTATATTATCTCCTATATACCTCCCTATAACCTAGTGGTCAGCCAGTGGATGGTATGATTATCTCCCTATAACCCAGTGGATGGTATGATTATCTCCCTATAACCTAGTGGACAGCCAGTGGATGGTATGATTATCTCCCTATAACCTAGTGGACAGCCAGTGGATGGTATGATTATCTCCCTATAACCTAGTGGACAGCCAGTGGATGGTATGATTATCTCCCTATAACCTAGTGGACAGCCAGTGGATGGTAGGATTATCTCCCTATAACCTAGTGGACAGCCAGTGGAAACATCACCTCTGCACCATGTTTCCTGTAGTACTACAATATCAACATCATCAATTTATTTCAGGAAGTCTGGGTTTCTGCTCTTTAGTCCAAAAGCAGAGGACTTTAATCCTTGTAAATTCCAACATGCAACGTAAAAATATTTCATAACTTTTTTTTTCTTTACCTTCATAATGAGGCAAACACTCACAATCCAACAATACAGTGCCTTGCGAAAGTATTCGGCCCCCTTGAACTTTGCGACCTTTTGCCACATTTCAGGCTTCAAACATAAAGATATAAAACTGTATTTCTTTGTGAAGAATCAACAACAAGTGGGACACAATCATGAAGTGGAACGACATTTATTGGATATTTCAAACTTTTTTAACAAATCAAAAACTGAAAAATAGGGCGTGCAAAATTATTCAGTCCCTTTACTTTCAGTGCAGTAAACTCTCTCCAGAAGTTCAGTGAGAATCTCTGAATGATCCAATGTTGAGCTAAATGACTAATGATGATAAATACAATCCACCTGTGTGTAATCAAGTCTCCGTATAAATGCACCTGCACTGTGATAGTCTCAGAGGTCCGTTAAAAGCGCAGAGAGCATCATGAAGAACAAGGAACACACCAGGCAGGTCCGAGATACTGTTGTGAAGAAGTTTAAAGCCGGATTTGGATACAAAACGATTTCCCAAGCTTTAACCATCCCAAGGAGCACTGTGCAAGCGATAATATTGAAATGGAAGGAGTATCAGACCACTGCAAATCTACCAAGACCTGGCCCTCCCTCTAAACTTTCAGCTCATATAAGGAGAAGACTGATCAGAGATGCAGCCAAGAGGCCCATGATCACTCTGGATGAACTGCAGAGATCTACAGCTGAGGTGGGAGACTCTGTCCATAGGACAACAATCAGTCGTATATTGCACAAATCTGGCCTTTATGGAAGAGTGGCAAGAAGAAAGCCATTTCTTAAAGATATCCATAAAAAGTGTCGTTTAAAGTTTGCCACAAGCCACCTGGGAGACACACCAAACATGTGGAAGAAGGTGCTCTGGTCAGATGAAACCAAAATTGAACTTTTTGGCAACAATGCAAAACGTTATGTTTGACATAAAAGCAACACAGCTCATCACTCTGAACACACCATCCCCACTGTCAAACATGGTGGTGGCAGCATCATGGTTTGGGCCTGCTTTTCTTCAGCAGGGACAGGGAAGATTGTTAAAATTGATGGGAAGATGGATGGAGCCAAATACAGGACCATTCTGGAAGAAAACCTGATGGAGTCTGCAAAAGACCTGAGACTGGGACGGAGATTTGTCTTCCAACAAGACAATGATCCAAAACATAAAGCAAAATCTACAATGGAATGGTTCAAAAATAAACATATCCAGGTGTTAGAATGGCCAAGTCAAAGTCCAGACCTGAATCCAATCGAGAATCTGTGGAAAGAACTGAAAACTGCTGTTCACAAATGCTCTCCATCCAACCTCACTGAGCTCGAGCTGTTTTGCAAGGAGGAATGGGAAAAAATGTCAGTCTCTCGATGTGCAAAACTGATAGAGACATACCCCATGCGACTTACAGCTGTAATCGCAGCAAAAGGTGGCGCTACAAAGTATTAACTTAAGGGGGCTGAATAATTTTGCACGCCCAATTTTTCAGTTTTTGATTTGTTAAAAAAGTTTGAAATATCCAATAAATGTCGTTCCACTTCATGATTGTGTCCCACTTGTTGTTGATTCTTCACAAAAAAATACAGTTTTCTATCTTCATGTTTGAAGCCTGAAATGTGGCAAAAGGTCGCAAAGTTCAAGGGGGCCGAATACTTTCGCAAGGCACTGTACATATTAAAATAATATTTTTCAATTAAAGTAAACTCTTTTTATGCAAATGTGATTTGTTAATCATTTAAGATAGAATTTGTGTCATGCCACTTGGGTGGGTGTAGTGTGAGGATGGTGGAGTTCTTGTGCTCATCTTACCACGACCCTCGGCCTATCACATGCGAGCATCCATGATCCTCGGCCTATCACATGCGAGCATAGTAGACTCAGCATTTGTTTAATGTCACTCATTTGGTTGGTGGGGGCTGGGCCAGTTGCTCATCTCACAGCCTGTGCGTAGCTCTGCCTGCTGGGCTGTGGCTCCTCCAAGTGTGGGTCTGCGGTGGGGGCAGGGGGTGGGAGGCCTCGTCCAGCTCTGAAGCTGGGCTGGGGTAGGTCTCTCTCTCTCTCTTTCTCTCTCTCTCTCTCAAATATTCTCTCTCTCTCATATATTCTCTCTCTCTCATATATTCTCTCTCTCTCATATATTCTCTCTCTCTCAAATATTCTCTCTCTCTCATATATTCTCTCTCTCTCATATATTCTCTCTCTCTCTTTCATAAATCATCTCACTCTCTCTCTCATATAATCTCTCTCTCTCATATATTCTCTCTCTCTCATATAATCTCTCTCTCTCATATATTCTCTCTCTCTCATATATTCTCTCTCTCTCTCATATATCATCTCGCTCTCTCTCTCATATATTCTCTCTCTCTCATATATTCTCTCTCTCATATATCATCTCGCTCTCTCTCTCTCATATATTCTCTCTCTCTCATATATTATCTCTCTCTCATATATTCTCTCTCTCTCATATATTCTCTCTCTCTCTCTCATATATCATCTCGCTCTCTCTCTCATATATTCTCTCTCTCTCATATATTATCTCTCTCTCATATATTCTCTCTCTCTCATATATCATCTCGCTCTCTCTCTCTCATATATTCTCTCTCTCTCATATATTATCTCTCGCTCTCTCTCATATATTCTCTCTCTCTCATATATTATCTCTCGCTCTCTCTCATATATTCTCTCTCTCTCTCTCTCATATATCATCTCGCTCTCTCTCTCTCATATATTCTCTCTCTCTCATATATTCTCTCTCTCTCATATATTCTCTCTCTCTCTCTCTCATATATTATCTCTCTCTCTCTCTCATATATTCTCTCTCTCTCTCTCTCTCATATATTATCTCTCTCTCTCTCTCATATATTCTCTCTCTCTCTCTCTCTCTCATATATCATCTCGCTCTCTTTCTCATATATTCGCTCTCTCTCATATATTCTCTCTCTCTCATATATTCTCTCTCTCTCATATATTCTCTCTCTCTCTCTCATATATTATCTCTCGCTCTCTCTCATATATTCTCTCTCTCTCTCTCTCTCTCTCTCATATCATCTCGGTCTCTCTCTCATATATTCTCTCTCTCTCATATATTATCTCTCTCATATATTCTCTCTCTCTCATATATTCTCTCTCGCTCTCTCTCTCATATATTCTCTCTCTCTCTCATATATCATCTCGCTCTCTCTCTCATATATTCTCTCTCTCTCTCTCTCTCTCATATATCATCTCGGTCTCTCTCTCATATATTCTCTCTCTCTCTCTCTCTCATATATTCTCTCTCTCGCTCTCTCTCTCATATATTCTCTCTCTCTCTCTCTCTCTCTCATATATCATCTCGGT
>NC_088396.1:54316189-54441189 GCF_034236695.1 Oncorhynchus nerka
GAGGAGTGTTGAGGAGTGTTGAGGAGTGTTGAGGAGAGATGAGGAGTGTTGAGGAGTGATGAGGAGTGTTGAGGAGTGTTGAGGAGTGATGAGGAGAGATGAGGAGTGTTGAGGAGTGATGAGGAGTGTTGAGGAGAAATGAGGAGTGTTGCGGAGTGTTGAGGAGAGATGAGGAGTATTGAGGAGTGTTGCGGAGAGACAACGAGAGATGAGGAGTGTTGAGGAGAGATGAGGAGTGTTGAGGAGTGATGAGGAGAGATGAGGAGTGATGAGGAGTGTTGAGGAGAGATGAGGAGTGTTGAGGAGTGATGAGGAGAGATGAGGAGTGATGAGTAGTGATGAGGAGTGATGAGGAGTGTTGAGTAGAGATGAGGAGTGTTGAGGAGTGTTGAGGAGAGATGAGGAGAGATGAGGAGTGTTGAGGAGTGATGAGGAGTGATGAGGAGTGTTGAGGAGAGATGAGGAGAGATGAGGAGTGTTGAGGAGTGTTGCGGAATGTTGCGGAGAGATGAGGAGTGTTGAGGAGTGTTGCGGAGTGTTGAGGAGTGTTGCGGAGTGTTGCGGAGAGATGAGGAGTGTTGAGGAGTGTTGCGGAGTGTTGCGGAGAGATGAGGAGAGATGAGGAGTGTTGAGCAGTGTTGAGGAGTGTTGAGGAGAGATGAGGAGAGATGAGGAGTGTTGAGGAGTGTTGAGGAGTGTTGAGGAGTGTTGAGGAGAAATGAGGAGTATTGCGGAGTGTTGAGGAGAGATGAGGAGTGTTGAGGAGTGTTGAGGAGAGACGACGAGAGATGAGGAGTGTTGCGGAGAGATGAGGAGTGTTGAGGAGTGATGAGGAGTGTTGCGGAGTGTTGAGGAGAGATGAGGAGTGTTGAGGAGTGTTGAGGAGTGTTGAGGATAGATGAGGAGTGTTTAGGAGTGTTTAGGAGTGTTGAGGAGTGTTGAGGAGTGTTGAGGAGTGTTTAGTAGTGTTGAGGAAAGATGAGGAGTGTTTAGGAGTGTTGAGGAGTGTTGAGGAGAGATGAGGAGTGATGAAGAGTGTTGAGGAGTGTTGAGGAGAGATGAGGAGTGTTGAGGAGAGATGAGGAGTGTTGAGGAGTGATGAGGAGTGTTGAGGAGAGTTGGGGAGTGATGAGGAGAGTTGGGGAGTGACGAGGCTGGTTTAGGAGTGTTGAGGAGTGATTTGTGAAGAGTAAAGTGATAGAAATTAACATTAGATTGATCGATCAATGTGTGGTGGAGGAGAAGTCAATGCATGAGTAATACAGGCATGACGATGGTATACAGGGCACACACACACACACACACACACACACACACACACACACACACACACACACACACACACACACACACACGTCTGGGCTGTCTAGAGGATGTTATGCCACAATATTTCTAATTATATCTTGGATTGTAAAATGGCATTTAAAAAGCTTTGCCACTTCTGGTTAGAAGGCTGAGAGACCACCTGTCACATTGGGCTAGCTTTTGTTGTCAAATTCCATTTGGGAAAACGTCAACCAATTAGAACAGCAGAGAGATGTGGAGATTAGTGCAGAAGAGAAATGGAGAGAATTGAGAGAAGGCTGAAGATAGGGATGGCGGTGCAGAGCTCTCTCTTTCTCTCCATCTTGATCCCTCTCTCTGTTCTCTCTCTCTCTCGATCTTTCTCTCTCCCTCCCTCTTCTCCCACCTCTCTTCTCTCTCTCTCACTCTCCCTTAACCTTTCTCACTCGTTCTCTGTCTCTCTCTCTCTTCTCTCTCTTTCTTCTCTCGCTCTTCTCTCTCCCTCCCTCTTCTCCCACCTCTCTTCTCTCTCTCTCACTCTCCCTTAACCTTTCTCACTCGTTCTCTGTCTCTCTCTCTCTCTCGATCTTTCTTTCTCCCTCCCTCTCTCTTCTCTCTCTTTCTTCTCTCTCTCTTCTCTCTCTCTCTCTCTCGTTCTCTGTCTCTCTCTCGATCTTTCTCTCTCCCTCCCTCTCTCTTCTCTCTCTTTCTTCTCTCTCTCTTCTCTCTCTCAATCGTTCTCTCTCTCTCTCGATCTTTCACTCTCTCTTCCCTCTTCTCTCTCTCTCTCTCTCTGTCTGTGTATAAATGAATATGTTAATGCTGTTGTCTTTAATGAGGTGAATGAGGTAGATTGTGTTGAAGGGATACAGTTTACAGGAAGTGATCTAATGTGATGTATGGTATTGAGGTGAAACACTAAGAAATATTCTCAGTGTTCTGTTTTAGAGAATCCACGGCATGTTGTCTCTCTCTCGATCTTTCTCTCTCCCTCCCTTTCTCTTCTCTCTCTTTCTTCTCTCTCTCTTCTCTCTCTCTCTCTCTCGTTATCTGTCTCTCTCTCTATCTTTCTCTCTCCCTCCCTCTCTCTTCTCTTTCTTTCTTCTCTCTCTCTGTCTGTGTATAAAGGAGCATGTTGTCTTTCTCTGAGACAGACAGTGTGGTCCCCTGTCATTGATCTCTCTGGTTTACACAACACGCTCATGTCAACATTGCTGATCCTGTCGTTCTCAACACACGCCACTGAGGAATACACACACACACACACACACACACACACACACACACACACACACACACACACGTTGATGTTTAGCTACGGCAAATGTGTTGTTGTGTACACATACAGAAGACTAGAATACCCATTGTATTCCCTATGTAGGGCACTGCGTCCCTGACTGCTCCTGACTGATTCCTGACTGACTGACTGACTGACTGACTGACTGACTTGACTGACTGACTGACTGACTGACTGACTGACTGACTGACTGACTGACTGACTGACTGACTGACTGACTGACTGCCTGACTGACTGTCTAACTGACTGACTGACTGTCTGACTGACTGTCTGACTGACTGACTGACTGACTGACTGCCTGACTGACTGTCTAACTGACTGACTGACTGACTGTCTGACTGACTGTCTAACTGACTGACTGACTGCTTTGTCCATATCTGAGATGAAACACTACATCTCTGCTCCTCTCTGAGCGTGTTTACCTCATCTCCCAAATGGCTCCCTAGCCCCTATGTAGTGCACTACATCTCTGCTCCTCTCTGAGCGTGTGTTTCCCATCTCCCAAATGGCTCCCTAGCCCCTATGTAGTGCACTACATTTAACCAGCGACCGGTGTTAGTGTCAGATTGATGCCCCTTCCCTCCTGGCTCAGAGCCATCAGTTATAGAGCACTACATCTCTGCTCCTCTCTGAGCGAGTGTTTACCTCATCTCCCAAATGGCTCCCTAGCCCCTATGTAGTGCACTATATTTAACCAGCGACCGGTGTTAGTGTCAGATTGATGCCCCTTCCCTCCTGGCTCAGAGCCATCAGTTATAGAGCACTACATCTCTGCTCCTCTCTGAGCGTGTGTTTTTCCATCTCCCAAATGGCTCCCTAGCCCCTATGTAGTGCACTACATTTAACCAGCGACCGGTGTTAGTGTCAGATTGATGCCCCTCCCTTCCTGGCTCAGAGCCATCAGTTATAGAGCACTACATCTCTGCTCCTCTCTGAGCGTGTGTTTTTCCATCTCCCAAATGGCTCCCTAGCCCCTATGTAGTGCACTACATTTAACCAGCGACAGTGTTAGTGTCAGATTGATGCCCTCCCTTCCTGGCTCAGAGCCATCAGTTATAGAGCACTACATCTCTGCTCCTCTCTGAGCGCGTGTTTACCTCATCTCCCAAATGGCTCCCTAGCCCCTATGTAGTGCACTACATTTAACCAGCGACCGGTGTTAGTGTCAGATTGATGCCCCTCCCTTCCTGGCTCAGAGCCATCAGTTATAGAGCACTACATCTCTGCTCCTCTCTGAGCGCGTGTTTTTCCTCATCTCCCAAATGGCTCCCTAGCCCCTATGTAGTGCACTACATTTAACCAGCGACCGGTGTTAGTGTCAGATTGATGCCCCTCCCTTCCTGGCTCAGAGCCATCAGTTATAGAGCACTACATCTCTGCTCCTCTCTGAGCGCGTGTTTACCTCATCTCCCAAATGGCTCCCTAGCCCCTATGTAGTGCACTACATTTAACCAGCGACCGGTGTTAGTGTCAGATTGATGCCCCTCCCTTCCTGGCTCAGAGCCATCAGTTATAGAGCACTACATCTCTGCTCCTCTCTGAGCGCCATCTCCCAAATGTGTTTACCTCATCTCCCAAATGGCTCCTAGCCCATCTCCCAAATGGCTCCCTAGTGTACTACATTTAACCAGCGACCGGTGTTAGTGTCAGATTGATGCCCCTCCCTTCCTGGCTCAGAGCCATCAGTTATAGAGCACTACATCTCTGCTCCTCTCTGAGCGTGTGTTTTTCCATCTCCCAAATGGCTCCCTAGCCCCTATGTAGTGCACTACATTTAACCAGCGACCGGTGTTAGTGTCAGATTGATGCCCCTCCCTTCCTGGCTCAGAGCCATCAGTTATAGAGCACGTAAAGATCTGCAGACCTCAACAAGTTCCTCCAGCAATAAACCATTACAGGAAATAATGGCCACTGAAAAGAGGTTTGTGAAATAGCATAGCAGTGGATTCTCTGCATTCAGATGGCATTTACTTAGAGAAGAAGAATCAGAGACTGGAATAGCAGGGAATGTCACAGTGTAGAGAGACGGGGGGGGAATGGGTAGTCAGAGAGATGGGGATACTGGGTAGTCAGAGAGACAGGGAGATGGGTAGTCAGAGAGACTGGGTAGTCAGAAAGTTGGGGAGACTGGGTAGTGAGAGCTATGTGGAGACTGGGTAGTCAGAGAGTTGGGGAGACTGGGTAGTGAGAGACACGGGGAGACTGGGTAGTGAGAGACGGGGAGACTGGGTAGTCAGAGAGTTGGGAGACTGGGTAGTGAGAGACACGGGAGACTGGGTAGTGAGAGACGGGGAGACTGGGTAGTCAGAGAGTTGGGGAGACTGGGTAGTCAGAGGGACGGGGGGAGAATGGGTAGTCAGAGAGATGGGGAGACTGGGTAGTCAGAGAGATCGGGAGACTGGGTAGTGAGAGACACAGGGAGACTGGGTAGTGAGAGACGGGGAGACTGGGTAGTCAGAGAGTTGGGGAGACTGGGTAGTCAGAGAGATGGGGGGAGAATGGGTAGTCAGAGAGATGGGGAGACTGGGTAGTCAGAGAGACTGGGTAGTCAGAAAGTTGGGGAGACTGGGTAGTGAGAGCTATGTGGAGACTGGGTAGTCAGAGAGTTGGGGAGACTGGGTAGTGAGAGACACGGGGAGACTGGGTAGTGAGAGACGGGGAGACTGGGTAGTCAGAGAGTTGGGGAGACTGGGTAGTCAGAGCGACGGGGGGAGAATGGGTAGTCAGAGAGATGGGGAGACTGGGTAGTCAGAGAGATCGGGAGACTGGGTAGTGAGAGACACGGGGAGACTGGGTAGTGAGAGACGGGGAGACTGGGTAGTCAGAGAGTTGGGGAGACTGGGTAGTCAGAGGGACGGGGGGAGAATGGGTAGTCAGAGAGACAGATGGGTAGAGCGCATTGCTTCAGAGAATCTAAAATAGCAGTAGCTGCTATTGCAGGGAAAAGCAGAGTCCCGTTTCCCAAAACATCTAAAAACCATCAATACTTCTCTAAAGAGTATCTTTAAATAATCAATAATTAAAACTTCTCTAATGAGTATCTTAAAATAATCCCATACCACCCGCTTCTCCCAGTTTTCCTGAACTAACTCTCTCACAGACTACTTTTCTCCCTTTACTAGTTCTCCCTTTACTAGTTCTGCCTTTACTAGTTCTCCCTTTACTAGTTCTGCCTTTACTAGTTCTGCATGTACTAGTTCTCCCTTTACTAGTTCTGCCTTTACTAGTTTTGCCTTTACTAGTTCTGCCTTTACTAGTTCTCCCTTTACTAGTTCTCCCTTTACTAGTTCTGCCTTTACTAGTTCTGCCTTTACTAGTTCTCCCTTTACTAGTTCCGCCTTTACTAGTTCTGCCTTTACTAGTTCTGCCTTTACTAGTTCCGCCTTTACTAGTTCCGCCTTTACTAGTTCTCCCTTTACTAGTTCTCCTTTACTAGTTCTGCCTTTACTAGTTCTGCCTTTACTAGTTCTCCTTTACTAGTTCCGCCTTTACTAGTTCTGCCTTTACTAGTTCTGCCTTTACTAGTTCCGCCTTTACTAGTTCTGCCTTTACTAGTTCTCCCTTTACTAGTTCTCCCTTTACTAGTTCTGCCTTTACTAGTTCTGCCTTTACTAGTTCTGCCTTTACTAGTTCTCCCTTTACTAGTTCTGCCTTTACTAGTTCTGCCTTTACTAGTTCTCCCATTACTAGTTCTGCCTTTACTAGTTCTGCCTTTACTAGTTCTCCCTTTACTAGTTCTGCCTTTACTAGTTCTGCCTTTACTAGTTCTCCCTTTACTAGTTCTGCCTTTACTAGTTCTGCTTTTACTAGTTCTCCCTTTACTAGTTCTGCCTTACTAGTTCTGCCTTTACTAGTTCTCCCTTTACTAGTTCCGCCTTTACTAGTTCTCCCTTTACTAGTTCTGCCTTTACTAGTTCTGCCTTTACTAGTTCTCCCTTTACTAGTTCTGTCTTTACTAGTTCTGCCTTTACTAATTCTGCCTTTACTAGTTCTGCCTTTACTAGTTCTGCCTTTACTAGTTCTGCCTTTACTAGTTCTCCCTTTACTAGTTCTGCCTTTACTAGTTCTCCCTTTACTAGTTCTGTCTTTACTAGTTCTGCCTTTACTAATTCTGCCTTTACTAGTTCTGCCTTTACTAATTCTGCCTTTACTAGTTCTGCCTTTACTAGTTCTCCCTTTACTAGTTCTGCATTTACTAGTTCTGCCTTTGCTAGTTCTGCCTTTACTAGTTCTCCCTTTACTAGTTCTCCCTTTACTAGTTCTGCCTTTACTAGTTCTGCCTTTACTAGTTCTCCCTTTACTAGTTCCGCCTTTACTAGTTCTGCCTTTACTAGTTCTCCCTTTACTAGTTCCGCCTTTACTAGTTCTGCCTTTACTAGTTCTCCCTTTACTAGTTCTGTCTTTACTAGTTCTGCCTTTACTAATTCTACCTTTGCTAGTTCTGCCTTTACTAGTTCAGCAAGTGTCATAACACATTATGATATAGGTCATAACCGTGTCATGATGTCTCATAACGGCTGGCGTAACTTGTCATAACGGCTGGCGTAACTTGTCATAACGGCTGGCGTAACTTGTCATAACGGCTGGCGTAACCTGTCATAACGGCTGGCGTAACCTGTCATGACGGCTGGCGTAACTTGTCATAACGGCTGGCGTAACTTGTCATAACGGCTGGCGTAACTTGTCATAACGGCTGGCGTAACTTGTCATAGCGGCTGGCGTAACTTGTCATAGTGGCTGGCGTAACTTGTCATAACCGTGTCATGATGTGTCAAACGGCTGGCGTAACTTGTCATAACGGCTGGCGTTTGTCATGCGGCTTTGTCATAGTTGGCGTAACTTGTCATAACGTTCTGGCGTAACTTGTCAAACGGCTGGCGTAACTTGTCATAACGGCTGATGCGTAAACTTGTCATAACGGCTGGCGTAACTTGTCATAACTGGCGTAACTTGTCATAACGGCTGGCGTAACTTGTCATAACGGCTGGCGTAACTTGTCATAACGGCTGGCGTAACTTGTCATAACGGCTGGCGTAACTTGTCATAACGGCTGGCGTAACTTGTCATAACGGCTGGCGTAACTTGTCATAACGGCTGGCGTAACTTGTCATAACGGCTGGCGAATTTGTCATCGGCTGCGTAACTTGTCATAACGGCTGGCGTAACTTGTCAAAACGGCTGGCGTAACTTGTCATAGTGGCTGGCGTAACTTGTCATAGTGGCGTGATTGTCATAAACGGCTGGCGTAACTTGTCATAGCGGCTGGCGTAACTTGTCAAGCGGCTGGCGTAACTTGTCATAGTGGCTGGCGTAACTTGTCATAACGGCTGGCGTAACTTGTCAAACGGCTGGCGTAACTTGTCACTGGCGTAACTTGTCATGATGGCGTAACCTGTCACTAACGGCTGGCGTAACTTGTCATAACGGCTGGCGTAACTTGTCATAACGGCTGGCGTAACTTGTCATAACGGCTGGCGTAACTTGTCATAACGGCTGGCGTCGTAACTTGTCATAACGGCTGGCGTAATTTGTCATAACGGCTGGCGTAACTTGTCATAACGGCTGGCGTAACTTGTGTCATAGCGGCTGGCGTAACTTGTCATAACGGCTGGCGTAACTTGTCATAACGGCTGGCGTAACTTGTCATAGCGGCTGGCGTAACTTGTCATAACGGCTGGCGTAACTTGTCATAACGGCTGGCGTAACTTGTCATAGCGGCTGGCGTAACTTGTCATAACGGCTGGCGTAACTTGTCATAACGGCTGGCGTAACTTGTCATAACGGCTGGCGTAACTTGTCATAACGGCTGGCGTAACTTGTCAACTTGTCATAACGGCTGGCGTAACTTGTCATAGCGGCTGGCGTAACTTGTCATAACGGCTGGCGTAACTTGTCATAACGGCTGGCGTAACTTGTCATAACGGCTGGCGTAACTTGTCATAGCGGCTGGCGTAACTTGTCATAACGGCTGGCGTAACTTGTCATAACGGCTGGCGTAACTTGTGGCGTAACTTGTCATAACGGCTGGCGTAACTTGTCATAACGGCTGGCGTAACTTGTCAAACTTGTCATAACGGCTGGCGTAACTTGTCATAACGGCTGGCGTAACTTGTCATGACGGCTGGCGTAACTTGTCATAACGGCTGGCGTAACTTGTCATAGTGGCTGGCGTAACTTGTCATAACGGCTGGCGTAACTTGTCATGATGTAACTTGTCATAACGGCTGGCGTAACTTGTCATAGCGGCTGGCGTAACTTGTCATAACGGCTGGCGTAATTTGTCATAGCGGCTGGCGTAACTTGTCATAACGGCTGGCGTAACTTGTCATAACGGCTGGCGTAACTTGTCATAGCGGCTGGCGTAACTTGTCATAGCGGCTGGCGTAACTTGTCATAGCGGCTGGCGTAACTTGTCATAACGCGGCTGGCGTAACTTGTCATAGCGGCTGGCGTAACTTGTCATAACGGCTGGCGTAACTTGTCATAGCGGCTGGCGTAACTTGTCATAACGGCTGGCGTAACTTGTCATAGCGGCTGGCGTAACTTGTCATAACGGCTGGCGTAACTTGTCATAACGGCTGGCGTAACTTGTCATAACTAACGGGCTGGCGTAACTTGTCATAACGGCTGGCGTAACTTGTCATAACGGCTGGCGTAACTTGTCATAACGGCTGGCGTAACTTGTCATAACGCGGCTGGCGTAACTTGTCATAAACTTGTCATAACGGCTGGCGTAACTTGTCATAACGCGGCTGGCGTAACTTGTCATAACGGCTGGTGTAACTTGTCATAACGGCTTGTCATAACGGCGTAACTTGTCATAACTTGTCATGGCTGGCGTAACTTGTCATCCGTGTCATGCTGGCGTAACTTGTCATAACGGCTGGCGTAACTTGTCATAACGGCTGGCGTAACTTGTCATAACGGCTGGCGTAACTTGTCATAACGGCTGGCGTAACTTGTCATAACGGCTGGCGTAACTTGTCATAACGGCTGGCGTAACTTGTCATAGCGGCTGGCGTAACTTGTCATAACGGCTGGCGTAACTTGTCATAACGGCTGGCGTAACTTGTCATAACGGCTGGCGTAACTTGTCATAGCGGCTGGCGTAACTTGTCATAACGGCTGGCGTAACTTGTCTGCGGCTGGCGTAACTTGTGGCGTAATTTGTCATAACGGCTGGCGTAACTTGTCATAACGGCTGGCGTAACTTGTCATAACGGCTGGCGTAACTTGTCATAACGGCTGGCGTAACTTGTCATAACGGCTGGCGTAACTTGTCATAACGGCTGGCGTAACTTGTCATAACGGCTGGCGTAACTTGTCATAACGGCTGGCGTAACTTGTCATAACGGCTGGCGTAACTTGTCATAACGGCTGGCGTAACTTGTCAACTTGTCAACGGCTGGCGTAACTTGTCATAACGGCTGGCGTAACTTGTCATAACGGCTGGCGTAACATGTCATAACGGCTGGCGTAACTTGTCATAACGGCTGGCGTAACTTGTCATAACGGCTGGCGTAACCTGTCATAACGGCTGGCGTAACTTGTCATAACGGCTGTCGTAACTTGTCATAACGGCTGGCGTAACTTGTCATAGCGCTGGCGTAACTTGTCATAACGGCTGGCGTAACTTGTCATAACGGCTGGCGTAATTTGTCATAACGGCTGCGTAACTTGTCATAACGGCTGGCGTAACTTGTCATAACGGCTGGCGTAACTTGTCATAGCGGCTGGCGTAACTTGTCATAACGGCTGGCGTAACTTGTCATAACGGCTGGCGTAACGGCGGCGTAACTTGTCATAACGGCTGGCGTAACTTGTCATAACGGCTGGCGTAACTTGTCATAACGGCTGGCGTAACTTGTCATAACGGCTGGCGTAACTTGTCATAACGGCTGGCGTAACTTGTCATAACGGCTGGCGTAACTTGTCATGGCTGGCGTAACTTGTCATAACGGCTGGCGTAACTTGTCATAGCGGCTGGCGTAACTTGTCATAACGGCTGGCGTAACTTGTCATAGCGGTAACTTGGCGTAACTTGTCATAACGGCTGGCGTAACTTGTCATAACGGCTGGCGTAACTTGTCATAACGGCTGGCGTAACTTGTCATAACGGCTGGCGTAACTTGTCATAACGCGGCTGGCGTAACTTGTCATAACGCTGTAACTTGTCATAACGGCTGGCGTAACTTGTCATAACGGCTGGCGTAACTTGTCATAACGGCTGGCGTAACTTGTCATAACGGCTGGCGTAACTTGTCATAACGGCTGGCGTAACTTGTCATAACGCGGCTGGCGTAACTTGTCATAACGGCTGGCGTAACTTGTCATAACGGCTGGCGTAACTTGTCATAACGGCTGGCGTAACTTGTCTGGCGAACTTGTCATAACGGCTGGCGTAACTTGTCATAACGGCTGGCGTAACCTGTCATAACGGCTGGCGTAACTTGTCATAACGGCTGGCGTAACTTGTCATAGCGGCTGGCGTAACTTGTCATAACGGCTGGCGTAACTTGTCATAACGGCTGGCGTAACTTGTCATAACGGCTGGCGTAACTTGTCATAACGGCTGGCGTAACTTGTCATAACGGCTGGCGTAATTTGTCATAGCGGCTGGCGTAACTTGTCATAACGGCTGGCGTAACTTGTCATTGGCGTAACTCATAACGGCTGGCGTAACTTGTCGGCTGGCGTAACTTGTCGTACGGCTGGCGTAACTTGTCATAGCGGCTGGCGTAACTTGTCATAACGGCTGGCGTAACTTGTCATAGCGGCTGGCGTAACTTGTCATAACGGCTGGCGTAACTTGTCATAACGGCTGGCGTAACTTGTCATAACGGCTGGCGTAACTTGTCATAACGGCTGGCGTAACTTGTCAAGCGGCTGGCGTAACTTGTCATAAAGGCTGGCGTAACTTGTCATAACGGCTGGCGTAACTTGTCATAGCGGCTGGCGTAACTTGTCATAACGGCTGGCGTAACTTGTCATAACGGCTGGCGTAACTTGTCATAGCGGCTGGCGTAACTTGTCATAACGGCTGGCGTAACTTGTCATAACGCTGGCGTAACTTGTCATAACGGCTGGCGTAACTTGTCATAACTCGTAACTTGTCATACGGCTGGCGTAACTTGTCATAACGGCTGGCGTAACTTGTCATAACGGCTGGCGTAACTGTCATAACGGCTGGCGTAACTTGTCATAACGGCTGTAACTTGTCATAGCGGCTGGCGTAACTTGTCATAACGGCTGGCGTAACTTGTCATAGCGGCTGGCGTAACTTGTCATAACGGCTGGCGTAACTTTCATAACGTCAGCGTAACGGCTGGCGTAACTTGTCATAACGGCTGGCGTAACTTGTCATAACGGCTGGCGTAACTTGTCATAACGGCTGGCGTAACTTGTCATAACGGCTGGCGTAACTTGTCATAACGCTGGCGTAACTTGTCATAACGGCTGGCGTAACTTGTCATAACGGCTGGCGTAACTTGTCATAACTTGTCGGCTGGCGTAACTTGTCATAACGGCTGGCGTAACTTGTCATAGCGGCTGGCGTAACTTGTCATAACGGCTGGCGTAACTTGTCATAGCGGCTGGCGTAACTTGTCATAGCGGCTGGCGTAATTTGTCATAACGGCTGGCGTAACTTGTCACTTCGTTGTAACTTGTCATAACGGCTGGCGTAACTTGTCATAACGGCTGGCGTAACTTGTCATAACTTGTCATAACGGCTGGCGTAACTTGTCATAACGGCTGGCGTAACCTGTCATAACGGCTGGCGTAACTTGTCATAACGGCTGGCGTAACCTGTCATAACGGCTGGCGTAACTTGTCATAACGGCTGGCGTAACTTGTCTAACGGCTGGCGTCATATACGGCTGGCGTAACTTGTCATAGCGGCTGGCGAACTTGTCATAGCGGCTGGCGTAATTTGTCATAACGGCTGGCGTAACTTGTCATAACGGCTGGCGTAACTTGTCATAACGGCTGGCGTAACTTGTCATAACGGCTGGCGAATTTCATAACGGCTGGCGTAACTTGTCATAACGGCTGGCGTAACTTGTCATAGCGGCTGGCGTAACTTGTCATAACGGCTGGCGTAACTTGTCATAACGGCTGGCAACTTGTCATAACGGCTGGCGTAACTTGTCTAACGGCTGGCGAACTTGTCGCCTGGCGTAACTTGTCATAACGGCTGGCGAACTTGTCATAACGGCTGGCGTAACTTGTCATAAGCGGCTGGCGTAACTTTGTCATAGCGGCTGGCGTAACTTGTCATAAAGGCTGGCGTAACTTGTCATAACGGCTGGCGTAACTTGTCATAACGGCTGGCGTAACTTGTCATAACGGCTGGCGTAACTTGTCATGATGTCTCATAACGTCATAACTGGCGTAACTTGTCATAACGGCTGGCGTAACTTGTCATAACGGCTGGCGTAACTTGTCATAACCGTGTCATGATGTGTCATAATGGCTGGCGTAACTTGTCATAACGGCTGGCGTAACTTGTCATAACCGTGTCATGATGTGTCATAACGGCTGGCGTAACTTGTCATAACGGCTGTCAACTTGCTATAACGGCTGGCGTAACTTGTCATAACGGCTGGCGTAACTTGTCATAGCGGCTGGCGTAACTTGTCATAACGGCTGGCGTAACCTGTCATAGCGGCGTAACTTGTCATAACGCGGCGTAACTTGTCATAACGGCTGGCGTAACGTCATAGCGGCTGGCGTAACCTGTCATAACGGCTGGCGTAACTTGTCATAGCGGCTGAACTTGTCATAACGGCTGGCGTAACTTGTCATAACGGCTGGCGTAACTTGTCATAACGGCTGGCGTAACTTGTCATAACGGCTGGCGTAACTTGTGGCGTAACAGTCTGGCGTAACTTGTCATAGCGGCTGGCGTAACTTGTCATAACGGCTGGCGTAACTTGTCATAACGGCTGGCGTAACTTGTCCTGCGGCTGGCGTAACTTGTGTCATAACGGCTGGCGTAACTTGTCATAGCGGCTGGCGTAACTTGTCATAGCGGCTGGCGTAACTTGTCATAACGGCTGGCGTAACTTGTCATAACGGCTGGCGTAACTTGTCATAGCGGCTGGCGTAACTTGTCATAGCGGCTGGCGTAACTTGTCATAACGGCTGGCGTCATAACGGCTGGCGTAACTTGTCATAACGGCTGGCGTAACTTGTCATAACGGCTGGCGTAACTTGTCATAGCGGCTGGCGAACTTGTCATAACGCGCTAACTTGTCATAACGCTGGCGTAACTTGTCATAGCGGCTGGCGTAACTTGTCATAACGGCTAACTTGTCATAACGTGGCGTAACTTGTCATAGCGGCTGGCGTAACTTGTCATAGCGGCTGGCGTAACTTGTCATAACGGCTGGCGAATTTGTCATAACGGCTGGCGAACTTGTCATAACGGCTGGCGTAACTTGTCATAACGGCTGGCTGGCGAACTTGTCATAACGGCTGGCGTAATTTGTCATAACGGCTGGCGTAACTTGTCATAACGGCTGGCGTAACTTGTCATAGCGGCTGGCGTAACTTGCGGCTGGCGTAACTTGTCATAGCGGCTGGCGTAACTTGTCATAGCGGCTGGCGTAACTTGTCATAACCTTGTCATAATATCGTCATAACACCTGTCATGATATATGTATATATTTACATCTGTTGGGACGTATATTGAGTTATTTTACGGCTGGTTACGACACCTACATAGGTGTCCTTTCGTTTGAAAGATTGTTTCTTATTAAACCCTTTTGTTGATGTTGTAATGAATGAATTCTTAACAGTTATGTTTTTTTCCCGGCATATTTTAAATGACTTGTAGAAAATACCCTTTATGACGCTGTCGATAATCATTATGACATCATAATCACACAAACCAGATAAGCCTATCACATAACCTCACATGGTCTCTCCTATCATTGCTATGCAGACGACACACAATTAATCTTCTCCTTTCCCCCTTCTGACGACCAGGTGGCGAATCGCATCTCTGCATGTCTGGCAGACATATCAGTGTGGATGACGGATCATCACCTCAAGCTGAACCTCGGCAAGACGGAGCTGCTCTTCCTCCCGGGGAAGGACTGCCCGTTCCATGATCTCGCCATCACGGTTGACAACTCCATTGTGTCCTCGTCCCAGAGCGCTAAGAACCTTGGCGTGATCCTGGACAACACCGTGTCGTTCTCAAATAACATCAAGGCGGTGGCCCGTTCCTGTAGGTTCATGCTCTACAACATCCGCAGAGTACGACCCTGCCTCACACAGGAAGCGGCGCAGGTCCTAATCCAGGCACTTGTCATCTCCCGTCTGGATTACTGCAACTCGCTGTTGGCTGGGCTCCTGCCTGTGCCATTAAACCCCTACAACTCATCCAGAACGCCGCAGCCCGTCTGGTGTTCAACCTTCCCAAGTTCTCTCACGTCACCCCGCTCCTCCGCTCTCTCCACTGGCTTCCAGTTGAAGCTCGCATCCGCTACAAGACCATGGTGCTTGCCTACGGAGCTGTGAGGGGAACGGCACCTCAGTACCTCCAGGCTCTGATCAGGCCCTACACCCAAACAAGGGCACTGCGTTCATCCACCTCTGGCCTGCTCGCCTCCCTACCACTGAGGAAGTACAGTTCCCGCTCAGCCCAGTCAAAACTGTTCGCTGCTCTGGCCCCCCAATGGTGGAACAAACTCCCTCACGACGCCAGGACAGCGGAGTCAATCACCACCTTCCGGAGACACCTGAAACCCCACCTCTTTAAGGAATACCTAGGATAGGATAAAGTAATCCTTCTCACCCCCCTTAAAAGACCTAGATGCACTATTGTAAAGTGGCTGTTCCACTGGATGTCATAAGGTGAAAGCACCAATTTGTAAGTCGCTCTGGATAAGAGCGTCTGCTAAATGACTTAAATGTAAAAAAAAAAATGTAAATGTAAACGTACATGCCCTGATATCAGTCGCCAGTCAAATCCGCTCCTCTGCATTCATCCCAGTCATCAGCAACAGAGCATTGGGGAGGCAGGTGCATGTCTGACATCAACGTGGGTGTAATTAACATGTCCAAAATTATATAACATAAACACTGTTGACAAGTAGGCTATGGTGTAATGGAAGGTCTTGCCTTGTGTGGCAGGTTTTGTGCATTTTGACACTCTTATGTATGTGTCTTAACCAGACAATATATAATATAATATAATGTAATATAAGCTGCATTCGGAAAAGGATTCAGACCACTTGACTTTTTCCACATTTTGTTACATTACGGCCTTATTCTATAATGGATTAAGTACAATAAAATGCTCATCAATCACACAATACCCCATAGTGACATCACAATACCCCATAGTGACATCACAATACCCCATAATGACATCACAATACCCAATATTGAAATCACAATACCCCATAATGACATCACAATACCCAATAGTGACATCACAATACCCCATAATGACATCACAATACCCCATAGTGACATCACAATACCCCATAATGACATCACAATACCCCATAGTGACATCACAATACCCCATAATGACATCACAATACCCCATAGTGACATCACAATACCCCCAATCACCTGTCCAATCCCTGTCCCCCTCCAATCTGTCCCCCTGTTCCTCTTTCCAGCCCCTGTCCCCGTGTCCTCTGTCCAGCCCCTGTCCCCCTGACCTCTGTCCAGCCCCTGTCCCCCTGTCCCTCTGTCCAGCCCCTGTCCCCCTGCCCCTTTGTCCAGCCCCTGTCCCCTTGTCCTTTTTCCAGCCCCTGTCCCTCTGTCCAGCCCCTGTCCTCTGTCCAGCCCCTGTCCCTCTGTCCAGACCCTGTCCCCCTGTCCTCTGTCCAGCCCCTGTCCTCTGTCCAGCCCCTGTACTCTGTCCAGCCCCTGTCCTCTGTCCAGCCCCTGTCCTCTGTCCATTCCCTGTCCTCGGGCTATGTGTAATAGGGTTAGTAGAGCGTCCTCAGCTCCTAACAGGCTCTAGTGTTATGATGGAGTTTTGTACCGTGGGCTGTGGATGCTCTAATTAAAAATTGATAGTGATATTCATTTGGACGAGGTGGTGTGTGGGTGTGTGTGTGTGTGTGTGTGTGTTTTATTAATTTGAACAGTGAGGTGTGTGGGTGTTTTATTAATGTGAACAGTGAGGTGTGTGGGTGTTTTATTAATGTGAACAGTGAGGTGTGTGTGTGTTTTATTAATGTGAACAGTGAGGTGTGTGGGTGTTTTATTAATGTGAACAGTGAGGTGTGTGGGTGTTTTATTAATGTGAACAGTGAGGCGCTCAATCAAAATGGCACATCTAATTATGTTCCCTGGGATTAGCTGATGGATTTCTGCTGCAGCCATACTCCCTCTATCCCTCCCCCTCCCTCCCTCCCTCTATCCCTCCCCTCCCTCCCTCCTCTATCCCTCCCCTCCCTCCCTCCCTCCCTCTATCCCTCCCCTCCTCCCTCCCTCTATCCCTCCCTCCCTCTATCTCTCCCTCCCTCTATCACTCCCTCCCTCAAACCTTCCCTCCCTCCCTCCCTCCCTCCCTCCCTCCCTCCTTCCCTCCCTCTATCCTTCCCTCCCTCCCTCCCTCCCCCTCCCTCCCTCAAACCTTCCTTCCCTCCCCTCCCTCCCTCCCTCAAACCTTCCTTCCCTCCCTCCCTCCCTCAAACCTTCCTTCCCTCCCTCCCTCCCTCAAACCTTCCTTCCCTCCCCTCTATCCTTCCCTCCTCCCTCTATCCTTCCCTCACTCCCTCCCTCAAACCTCCCTCCCTCTATCCCTCCCTCCCTCTATCCCTCCCCCTCTATCCTTCCCTCACTCCCTCCCTCAAACCTTCCTTCCCTCCCTCCCTCCCTCTATCCTTCCTTCCCTCCCTCCCTCCCTCTATCCTTCCCTCACTCCCTCCCTCAAACCTTCCTTCCCTCCCTCCCTCCCTCTATCCTTCCCTCACTCCCTCCCTCAAACCTTCCTTCCCTCCCTCCCTCCCTCTATCCTTCCCTCACTCCCTCCCTCAAACCTTCCTTCCCTCCCTCCCTCCCTCTATCCTTCCCTCACTCCCTCCCTCAAACCTTCCTTCCCTCCCCTCCCTCCCTCTATCCCTCCCTCCCTCTATCCCTCCCCCTCTATCCTCCCTCTATCCCTCCCTCCCTCTCTCCCCCCTCTATCCTTCCCTCTATCCCTCCCTCCCTCTATCATTCCCTCTATCCCTCCCTCCTCTATCATTCCCCTCTATCCCTTCCTCCCTCCCTCTATCCTTCCCTCACTCCCTCCCTCTATCTCTCCCTCCCTCTATCCCTCCCTCCTCTATCCTTCCCTCTATCCCTCCCTCTATCCCTCCCTCCCTCTATCCTTCCCTCACTCCTCCCTCTATCCCTCCCTCCCTCTATCCCTCCCTCCCTCTATCCTCCCATCACTCCCTCCCTCTATCTCTCCCTCCCTCTATCCCTCCCTCCCTCTATCCCTCCCTCCCTCTATCCCTCCTCTCCTCTATCCCTCCCTCCCTCTATCCCCTCCCTCTATCCTTCCCTATCCCTCCCTCCCTCCCTCTATCCCTCCCTCCCTCTATCCTTCCCTCACTCCCTCCCTCTATCCCTCCCTCCCCCCCTCTATCCCTCCCTCCCTCTATCCCTCCCTCCTCCCTCCCTCATTCCCTCCCTCCTTCCCTCCCTCCCTCCCTCCTTCCCTCCCTCCCTATCCCTCCCTCTATCTCTCCCTCTCCCTTCCTCCCTCCCTCTATCCCTCCCTCCCTCCCCTCTATCCTCCCTCTATCCCTCCCTCCCTCCTCCCTCCCTCTATCCCTCCCTCCCTCTATCCCTCCCTCCCTCCCTCTATCCCTCCCTCTATCCCTCCCTCTATCCTTCCCTCTATCCCTCCCTCTATCCTTCCCTCTATCCCTCCCCTCTATCCTTCCCTCTATTCCTCCCTCCCCTCTATCCCTCCTTCTATCCCTCCCTCTAACCCTCCCTCCCTCTATCCCTCCCTCTATCCTTCCCTCTATCCCTCCCTCTATCCTTCCCTCTATCCCTCCCCTCTATCCTTCCCTCTATCCCTCCCTCTATCCTCCCTCTATCCCTCCCTCTATCCTTCCCTCTATCCCTCCCCTCTATCCTTCCCTCTATTCCTCCCTCCCCCTCTATCCCTCCTTCTATCCTTCCCTCTATCCCTCCCCTCTATCCCTCCCTCTATCCCTCCCTCCCTCTATCCTTCCCTCTATCCCTCCCCCCTCTATCCTTCCCTCTATCCCCCCCCTCTATCCCTCCCTCCCTCTATCCCTCCCTCCCTTTATCCTTCCCTCTATCCCCCTCTATCCCTCCATCCCTCTATCCCTCCCTCCCTCTTTCCCTCTATCCCTCCCTCCCTCCCTATCCCTCCCTCTATCCCTCCCTCCCTCTCTCCCTCTATCCCTCCCTCTATCCCTCCCTCCCTCCATCCCTCTATCCCTCCCTCTATCCCTCCCTCCCTCTATCCCTCCCTCTATCCCTCCTTCTATCCTTCCCTCTATCCCTCCCTCTATCCCTCCTTCTATCCTTCCCTCTATCCCTCCCTCCCTCTCTCTATCCCTCCCTCTATCCCTCCCTTCCTCTATCCATCCCTCTATCCCTCCTCCCTTTATCCCGCCCTCCCTCTATCCCTCCCTCCCTCTATCCCTCCCTCCCTCTATCCCTCCCTCCCCTCTATCCCTCCCTCTATCCATCCCTCTATCCCTCCCTCTATCCTTCCCTCTATCCCTCCCTCCCTCTATCCCTCCCTCCCCTCTATCCCTCCCTCCCCTCTATCCCTCCCTCTATCCCTCCCTCCCTCTATCCCTCCCTCTATCCTTCCCTCTATCCCCCTCCCTCCCTATCCTTCCCTCTATCCCTCCCTCCCTCTATCCTTCCCTCTATCCCTCCCTCCCATCTGGTCTCCCTTCCTGCCAGGCTTGATCCCAACAGGCTGCAAGGCAGGCAAGCATGAAGACTGGCGTCTCCCAGAGCCAGAGAGCAGAGGGCTTAAAAAAACACTGGCCATGGGGTGTGGAACACAACAATACCTCTACAGAACACAGGCCATGGGGTATGGAACACAACAATACCTCTACAGAACACAGGCCATGGGGTATGGAACACAACAGTACCTCTATGGAACACAGGTCATGGAACAGAACGGTACCTCTACAGAACACAGGTCATGGTACAGAACGGTACATCTACAGAACACAGGTCATGGAACAGAACAGTACCTCTACAGAACACAGGTCATGGAACAGAACAGAACCTTTACAGAACACCAGTCATGTGGAACAGAACAGAACCTCTACAGAACACCAGTCATGTGGAACAGAACCTCTACAGATCACCAGTCATGTGGAGCGGAACCTCTACAGAACACCAGTCATGTGGAGCAGAACCTCTACAGAACACCAGTCATATGGAACAGAACCTCTACAGAACACCAATCACCTGGAACAGAACCTCTACAGAACACCAGTCATATGGAACAGAACCTCTACAGAACACCAGTCATGTGGAGCAGAACCTCTACAGAACACCAGTCATGTGGAACAGAACCTCTACAGAACGTTTCAGATAGAACCTATGTAGTGTAATAGGACTCCCAGAACCCTGGGGATCCCACCGTGGGGGATCAACTGCCCCCTCTCTTTAAAGGCCGACCGCGGTACTACAGGCATCTTTAGCAGAAAACAGGATCCCAGTTATAGTGGTTGGAAAAAATGGCAATATGTGTAAAAAACAAAAAACAAACTAGTCTTAGACAATTGTCGTACCAATAATTGCTTCTAATACAGGTGCCATGAAAAATAATTTGCCTCCTTTCTGATTTTCTTTAGTTCTGTATGTTATCAGATCTCCATTCAATGCCTAATATTAGACAAAGGGAGCCTGAGTTTACAAAAAACAATGACATACTTATTTTATTTCTTTAATTAGCAAAGTTATACAACACCCAATTCCCCTGTGTGACAAAAGTAATTGCCCCTTTACACTCACTATGTCATGCGGTGGGTGGGTGTAGCTGGTTCAGGAGAGCAGAGACGAGTGACCAACTTTACTCAAGATAAAGGCACAAGGCAACAATACACTTGACCAAAAATAAATGGTAACAATTACACACGAATGAACGTAGAAACCAGCCGTAACGTACCGAATGAACGTAGAAACCAGCCATAACGTACCGAATGAACGTAGAAACCAGCCATAACGTACCGAATGAACGTAGAAACCAGCCATAACGTACCGAATGAACGTAGAAACCAGCCATAACGTACCGAATGAACGTAGAAACCAGCCATAACGTACCGAATGAACGTAGAAACCAGCCGTAACGTACCGAATGAACGTAGAAACCAGCCGTATCCTTCCTGAACGTAGAAACCAGCCGTATCCTGGTTCTGAACGAGAAACCAGCCCATCGCTGCAATGAACGTAGAAACCAGCCTGCAAGGCAGGCATGCAATGAACGTAGAAACCAGCCAGAGAGCAGAATGAACGTAGAAACCAGCCGGCCATGGGGTGTGAACGTAACAAACCAGCCATAACACAGGCCAATGAACGTAGAAACCAGCCATAACGCATGCGAATGAACGGTCAGAAACCAGCCGTAACGTGCTGAACGTAGAAACCAGCCGTAACGGTACAGAATGAACGTAGAAACCAGCCGTCATGGAACAGAACAGAACGTAGAAACCAGCCTTCATGGAACAGAACAGAACGTTACAGAAACCAGCCATAACAGCACAGAATGAACGTAGAAACCAGCCATGTGGAACAGAACCAGTGAGCGTAGAAACCAGCCGTGTGGAGCGAATGAACGTAGAAACCAGCCGTAGCGTGGAATGAACGTAGAAACCAGCCGTGGAACAGAATCGAATGAACGTTTCAGAAACCAGCCGGTAACGTAGGAATGAACGTAGAACCAGGGGATCCGTACCGCATCCCGGATGAACGTAGAAACCAGCCGTAACGCAGGCATCTTGAGCGTAGAAACCAGGATCCCAATGAACGTGGAAACCAAAATGGCAATGAACGTAAAAACCAGCCAAAACAACTGAGTCGTAGAAACCAGCCGTAAATAATTGCATCTAATGAACGTGCCAGAAACCAGCCATTTCGATTTTCTTTGAACGTATGTTACCAGCCATAGCCATTCAATGAACTAAAACCAGCAAAGGGAGCCAGTGAACGTAAAAACCAGCCATAATTTTATTTCTTTAATGAACGTAGAAACCAGCCATAACGCATGTGAAAAAGTAAACTTAGAAACCAGCCGTCAACGGTGGGTGAACGTAGAAACCAGCCGAGAGCAGAATGAACGTAGAAACCAGCCGTACTCAATGAACGTAGAAACCAGCCGTAAGGCAACAATGAACGTGAAACCAGCCGTAACAATTAGCGTGAAACCAGCCGTAACGCATCCGAATGAACGTAGAAACCAGCCGTAACGCATCGAATGAACGTAGAAACCAGCCGTAACGCATGCGAATGAACGTAGAAACCAGCCATAACGCATCAATGAACGTAGAAACCAGCCGTAACGCATCGAATGAACGTAGAAACCAGCCATAACGCATCGAATGAACGTAGAAACCAGCCATAACGCATCAATGAACGTAGAAACCAGCCATAACGTATCAATGAACGTAGAAACCAGCCATAACGTATCCGAATGAACGTAGAAACCAGCCATAACGCATCAATGAACGTAGAAACCAGCCATAACGCATCGAATGAACGTAGAAACCAGCCATAACGCATCGAATGAACGTAGAAACCAGCCATAACGCATCAATGAACGAGAAACCAGCCAGCGTGCTTAAACCAGCCGTCGTGCCGAATGAACGTAGAAACCAGCCATAACGCATCGAATGAACGTAGAAACCAGCCATAACGTGCGAATGAACGTAGAAACCAGCCATAACGCATCAATGAACGTAGAAACCAGCCATAACGCATCAATGAACGTGAAACCAGCCGTAACGTACCGAATGAACGTAGAAACCAGCCATAGCGTACCGAATGAACGTAGAAACCAGCCGTAACGTACCGAATGAACGTAGAAACCAGCCGTAACGTACCGAATGAACGTAGAAACCAGCCGTAACGTACCGAATGAACGTAGAAACCAGCCGTAACGTACCGAATGAACGTAGAAACCAGCCGTAACGTACCGAATGAACGTAGAAACCAGCCATAACGTACCGAATGAACGTAGAAACCAGCCATAACGTACCGAATGAACGTAGAAACCAGCCGTAACGTACCGAATGAACGTAGAAACCAGCCATAGCGTACCGAATGAACGTAGAAACCAGCCATAACGTACCGAATGAACTTAGAAACCAGCCGTAACGTACCGAATGAACGTAGAAACCAGCCATAGCGCATCAATGAACGTAGAAACCAGCCATAACGCATCAATGAACGTAGAAACCAGCCGTAACGCATCAATGAACGTAGAAACCAGCCGTAACGCATCGAATGAACGTAGAAACCAGCCGTAACGCATCGAATGAACGTAGAAACCAGCCGTAACGCATCAATGAACGTAGAAACCAGCCGTAACGTACCGAATGAACGTAGAAACCAGCCGTAACGTACCGAATGAACGTAGAAACCAGCCGTAACGTACCGAATGAACGTAGAAACCAGCCGTAACGTACCGAATGAACGTAGAAACCAGCCGTAACGTACCGAATGAACGTAGAAACCAGCCATAACGCATCCGAATGAACGTAGAAACCAGCCATAACGCATCAATGAACGTGAGAAACCAGCCATAACGCATCAATGAACGTAGAAACCAGCCATAACGCATCAATGAACGAGAAACCAGCCATAACGCATCGAATGAACGTAGAAACCAGCCATAACGCATCGAATGAACGTAGAAACCAGCCATAACGCATCAATGAACGTAGAAACCAGCCGTATACGCATCAATGAACGTAGAAACCAGCCGTAGCGTACCGAATGAACGTAGAAACCAGCCGTAACGCATCAATGAACGTGAAACCAGCCGTAACGCATCGAATGAACGTAGAAACCAGCCATAGCGCATCAATGAACGTAGAAACCAGCCGTAACGCATCAATGAACGTAGAAACCAGCCGTAACGCATCGAATGAACGTAGAAACCAGCCGTAACGCATCGAATGAACGTAGAAACCAGCCGTAACGCACGAATGAACGTAGAAACCAGCCGTAACGCATCGAATGAACGTAGAAACCAGCCGTAACGCATCGAATGAACGTAGAAACCAGCCGTAACGCATCGAATGAACGTAGAAACCAGCCGTAACGCATCAATGAACGTAGAAACCAGCCGTAACGCATCGAATGAACGTAGAAACCAGCCGCACGTCGAGAAACCAGCCATAACGCATCAATGAACGAGAAACCAGCCATAACGCATCGAATGAACGAGAAACCAGCCATAACGCATCAATGAACGTAGAAACCAGCCATAACGCATCAATGAACGTAGAAACCAGCCATAACGCATCAATGAACGTAGAAACCAGCCATAGCGCATCGAATGAACGTAGAAACCAGCCATAACGCATCAATGAACGTAGAAACCAGCCATAACGCATCGAATGAACGTAGAAACCAGCCGTAACGCATCAATGAACGTAGAAACCAGCCGTAACGCATCGAATGAACGTAGAAACCAGCCGTAACGCATCGAATGAACGTAGAAACCAGCCGTAACGCATCAATGAACGTAGAAACCAGCCGTAACGCATCGAATGAACGTAGAAACCAGCCGTAACGCATCAATGAACGGTAGAAACCAGCCATAAGCGTATAATGAACGTAGAAACCAGCCGTAACGCAAATGAACGTAGAAACCAGCCATAACGCATCAATGAACGTAGAAACCAGCCATAACGCATCGAATGAACGTAGAAACCAGCCATAACGCATCGAATGAACGTAGAAACCAGCCATAACGCATCGAATGAACGTAGAAACCAGCCGTAACGCATCGAATGAACGTAGAAACCAGCCGTAACGCATCAATGAACGTAGAAACCAGCCATAACGCATCAATGAACGAGAAACCAGCCGTAACGCATCGAATGAACGTAGAAACCAGCCGTAACGCATCAATGAACGAGAAACCAGCCGTAACGCATCGAATGAACGTAGAAACCAGCCGTAACATACCGAATGAACGAGAAACCAGCCGTAACGCATCGAATGAACGTAGAAACCAGCCGTAACGCATCAATGAACGAGAAACCAGCCATAACGCATCGAATGAACGGTAGAAACCAGCCGTAACGCATCAATGAACGTAGAAACCAGCCGTAACGCATCAATGAACGTAGAAACCAGCCGTAACGCATCAATGAACGTAGAAACCAGCCGTAACGCATCGAATGAACGTAGAAACCAGCCGTAACGCATCAATGAACGTAGAAACCAGCCGTAACGCATCAATGAACGAGAAACCAGCCGTAACGTACCGAATGAACGTAGAAACCAGCCATAACGTACCGAATGAACATAGAAACCAGCCATAACGTACCGAATGAACATAGAAACCAGCCATAACGTACCGAATGAACGTAGAAACAATCACGAGCAAAAAGATGGGGGGGGAAACAGAGGGTTAAATACATGAACACCAGGTGTGTAGAGAACAAAGACAAAACAAATGGAAAAAAGAAGGTGGCTCGACGATGGCTAGAAGGCCGGAACCATCACACTACCACCACCATGCTGGACCCCAAACCATCACACTAGCACCACCATGCTGACCCCAAACCATCACACTACCACCACCATGCTGACCCCAAACCATCACACTAGCACCACCATGCTGACCCCAAACCATCACACTACCACCACCATGCTGACCCCAAACCATCACACTACCACCACCATGCTGACCCCAAAACATCACACTACCACCATCACCACGCTGACCCCAAACCATCACACTACCACCACCATGCTGGTCCCCAAACCATCACATTACCACCACCATGCTGGACCCCAAACCATCACATTACCACCACCATGCTGACCCCAAACCATCACACTACCACCACCATGCTGACCCCAAACCATCACACTACCACCACCATGCTGGACCGTTGGCAGGAGGTTCTTACTGTAGAATGCAGGGTTTGGTATTCGCCAGACTCTCATGTTTTTCCTAAAAGTTGACTGAAGTTTGGGGGAAAAAAAACAAGGAAGCACCTGGATCATCAACAACACGTTTGGAACATCACTTCAGGGCTTTAAACATTCCAATACATCACATCAGGGCTTTAAACATTCCATTACATCACATCAGGGCTTTAAACATTCCAATACATCACATCACAGCAGGGCTTTAAACATTCCAATACATCACATCAGGGCTTTAAACATTCCATTACATCACATCAGGGCTTTAAACATTCCATTACATCACATCAGGGCTTTAAACATTCCATTACATCACATCAGGGCTTTAAACATTCCAATACATCACATCACATCAGGGCTTTAAACATTCCAATACATCAGGGCTTTAAACATTCCATTACATCACATCAGGGCTTTAAACATTCCATTACATCACATCAGGGCTTTAAACCTTCCATTACATCACATCACATCAGGGCTTTAAACATTCCATTTCATCACATCAGGGCTTTAAACATTCCATTACATCACATCACAGCAGGGCTTTAAACATTCCATTACATCACATCAGGGCTTTAAACATTCCATTACATCACATCAGGGCTTTAAACATTCCATTACATTACATCACATCAGGGCTTTAAACATTCCAATACATCACATCAGGGCTTTAAACATTCCAATACATCACATCAGGGCTTTAAACATTCCATTACATCACATTAGGGCTTTAAACATTCCATTACATCACATCACAGCAGGGCTTTAAACATTCCAATACATCACATCAGGGCTTTAAACATTCCAATACATCAGGGCTTTAAACATTCCATTACATCACATCAGGGCTTTAAACATTCCAATACATCACATCACAGCAGGGCTTTAAACATTCCATTACATCACATCAGGGCTTTAAACATTCCATTACATCAGGGCTTTAAACATTCCAATACATCAGGGCTTTAAACATTCCATTACATCACATCAGGGCTTTAAACATTCCAATACATCAGGGCTTTAAACATTCCATTACATCACATCAGGGCTTTAAACATTCCAATACATCACATCACAGCAGGGCTTTAAACATTCCAATACATCACATTAGGGCTTTAAACATTCCATTACATCACATCAGGGCTTTAAACATTCCATTACATCACATCAGGGCTTTAAACATTCCATTACATCACGTCAGGGCTTTAAACATTCCAATACATCACATCACATCAGGGCTTTAAACATTACATTACATCACATCAGGGCTTTAAACATTCCAATACATCAGGGCTTTAAACATTCCATTACATCACATCAGGGCTTTAAACATTCCATTACATCACATCAGGGCTTTAAACCTTCCATTACATCACATCACATCAGGGCTTTAAACATTCCATTTCATCACATCAGGGCTTTAAACATTCCATTACATCACATCACAGCAGGGCTTTAAACATTCCATTACATCACATCAGGGCTTTAAACATTCCATTACATCACATCAGGGCTTTAAACATTCCATTACATTACATCACATCAGGGCTTTAAACATTCCATTACATCACATCAGGGCTTTAAACATTCCAATACATCACATCAGGGCTTTAAACATTCCAATACATCACATCAGGGCTTTAAACATTAAATTACATCACATCAGGGCTTTAAACATTCCAATACATCACAGCAGGGCTTTAAACATTCCATTACTGTACATCACATCAGGGCTTTATTTTTTGATATTTTTTTGTAGTTATTTTATTGAACCTCTATTTAACTAGGCAAGTCAGTTTAAGAACAAATTCTTATTTACAATGACGGCCAAACCCTAACCTGGACAACGGGTCTGTAGTGATGCCTCTTGCACTGAGATGCAGTGCCTTCGAACCGTTGCACCACTCGGGAGCCCTCTTTAAACATTCCATTACTCCACTACATCTCAGAGTTTAAACATTCCATTACTCCACTACATCTCAGAGTTTAAACATTCCATTACTCCACTACATCTCAGAGTTTAAACATTCCATTACTCCACTACATCTCAGAGTTTAAACATTCCATTACTCCACTACATCTCAGAGTTTAAACATTCCATTACTCCACTACATCTCAGAGTTTAAACATTCCATTACTCCACTACATCTCAGAGTTTAAACATTCCATTACTCCACTACATCTCAGTGTTTAAACATTCCATTACTCCACTACATCTCAGCTTTTAAACATCCTGTGGTCAGTGGTATTCTGGGAATTAACGGTGGTTTCTTACAGTTGACAACTGATTCTGAAGCTTTGCTGCGTGTGGATTTCAGCTTTATTGTGTTGGTGTCTGGGGGATTTCAGCTTTATGTTGGTGTCTGGGGGATTTCATCTTTATTGTGTTGGTGTCTGGGGGATTTCATCTTTATTGTGTTGGTGTCTGGGGGATTTCAGCTTTATGTTGGTGTCTGGGGGATTTCATCTTTATTGTGTTGGTGTCTGGGGGATTTCATCTTTATTGTGTTGGTGTCTGGGGGATTTCAGCTTTATTATGTTGGTGTCTGGGGGATTTCATCTTTATTGTGTTGGTGTCTGGGGGATTTCATCTTTATTGTGTTGGTGTCTGGGGGATTTCAGCTTTATTATGTTGGTGTCTGGGGGATTTCATCTTTATTGTGTTGGTGTCTGGGGGATTTCAGCTTTATTATGTTGGTGTCTGGGAGATTTCATCTTTATTGTGTTGGTGTCTGGGGGATTTCATCTTTATTATGTTGGTGTCTGGGGGATTTCATCTTTATTGTGTTGGTGTCTGGGGGATTTCAGCTTTATGTTGGTGTCTGGGGATTTCAGCTTTATGTTGGTGTCTGGGGATTTCAGCTTTATTGTGTTGGTGTCTGGGGGATTTCATCTTTATTATGTTGGTGTCTGGGGGATTTCATCTTTATTATGTTGGTGTCTGGGGGATTTCAGCTTTATGTTGGTGTCTGGGGGATTTCAGCTTTATTGTGTTGGTGTCTGGGGATTTCATCTTTATTCTGTTGGTGTCTGGGGATTTCATCTTTATTGTGTTGGTGTCTGGGGATTTCAGCTTTATTATGTTGGTGTCTGGGGGGATTTCATCTTTATTATGTTGGTGTCTGGGGGATTTCATCTTTATTGTGTTGGTGTCTGGGGATTTCATCTTTATTATGTTGGTGTCTGGGGGATTTCATCTTTATTATGTTGGTGTCTGGGGATTTCATCTTTATTGTGTTGGTGTCTGGGGATTTCAGCTTTATGTTGGTGTCTGGGGATTTCATCTTTATTGTGTTGGTGTCTGGGGGATTTCATCTTTATTGTGTTGGTGTCTGGGGGATTTCATCTTTATTGTGTTGGTGTCTGGGGGATTTCATCTTTATTATGTTGGTGTCTGGGAGATTTCATCTTTATTGTGTTGGTGTCTGGGGGATTTCATCTTTATTGTGTTGGTGTCTGGGGGATTTCATCTTTATTGTGTTGGTGTCTGGGGGATTTCAGCTTTATGTTGGTGTCTGGGGGATTTCAGCTTTATTATGTTGGTGTCTGGGGGATTTCATCTTTATTGTGTTGGTGTCTGGGGGATTTCATCTTTATTATGTTGGTGTCTGGGGGATTTCATCTTTATTATGTTGGTGTCTGGGGATTTCATCTTTATTATGTTGGTGTCTGGGGGATTTCATCTTTATTATGTTGGTGTCTGGGGGATTTCAATACTTTTTCATTCCACACATCAACTTTTGTTGGAATGTTAGAAATAAGATCAAGTTCAACTAGAACCATGTTTATCAAGTGTCTCAGAGTAGCACCGATGAGAGAGAGAGACAGGGACAGCCAGGAGTCATCAGACCAGGTAGACCTGAGGCATGGTCCTAGGAGAGAGAGAGAGAGAGAGAGAGAGAGAGAGAGAGAGAGAGAGAGAGAGAGAGAGAGAGAGAGAGAGAGAGAGAGAGAGAGAGAGAGAGAGAGAGAGAGAGAGAGAGAGAGAGAGAGAGAGAGAGAGAGAGAGAGAGAGAGAGAGAGAGAGAGAGAGAGAGAGAGAGAGAGAGAGAGAGAGACAGAGAGAGAGAGAGAGAGAGAGAGAGAGAGAGAGAGAGAGAGAGAGAGAGAGAGAGAGAGAGAGAGAGAGAGAGAGACCAGATAGTCCTGAGGCATGGTCCTAGGGCTCAGGACCTCTGGGAGGAGAGAGAGAGACGGGACAGCCAGGAGTCATCAGACCAAGTAGTCCTGAGGCATGGTCCTAGGGCTCAGGTCCTCTGGGAAGAGAGAGAGACAGAGAGAGAGACGGGACAGCCAGGTGTCATCAGACCAGGTAGTCCTGAGGCATGGTCCTAGGGCTCAGGTTCTCTGGGAGGAGAGAGAGATACGGGGACAACCAAATGAATATATAAAATATCTATATACCATTATGATAATAGTTTTTAGACATACATAAATAGTTTGTTTTCTATTTTGAGATCTTGCCACCCTCCTTTGCTCAAAAGTAGTGCTCTATCAAAAAGGGTTTGATTTGGGGATGCAGAAAAAATGGAAGTTCTTTTTTAACATAACACTTGTTCCCCCAGATCCAATCGATGAATGCAGCTCCTCAAACAGGTGTGTAGTTGCTCCTTCTGTCTTCTTCTATTGTTACATTTTTATAGGAGCCCATAAATAATTCAGACTGGCTGTGAGGGTGTCTGGGCTAGGAGGGGGCCCCATAAATAATTCAGACTGGCTGTGAGGGTGTCTGGGCAAGGAGGGGGCCCCATAAATCATTCAGACTGGCTGTGAGGGTGTCTGGGCTAGGAGGGGGCCCCATAAATAATTCAGACTGGCTGTGAGGAAGTCTGGGCTAGGAGGGGGGCCCATAAATCATTCAGATTAGCTGTGAGGAAGTCTGGGCTAGGAGGGGTGCCCCATAAATCATTCAGTTTAGCTGTGAGGAAGTCTGGGCTAGGAGGGGGGCCGATAAATAATTCAGATTAGCTGTGAGGAAGTCTGGGCTAGGAGGGGGCCCATAAATCATTCAGATTAGCTGTGAGGAAGTGTGGGCTAGGAGAGGTGCCCCATAAATCATTCAGTTTAGCTGTGAGGAAGTCTGGGCTAGGAGGGGGGCCAATAAATCATTCAGATTAGCTGTGAGGTAGTCTGGGCAAGGAGGGGAGCCGATAAATCATTCAGATTAGCTGTGAGGAAGTCTGGGCTAGGAGGGGGGCCCATAAATCATTCAGATTAGCTGTGAGGAAGTCTGGGCTAGGAGGGGTGCCCCATAAATCATTCAGTTTAGCTGTGAGGGAGTCTGGGCTAGGAGGGGGGCCGATAAATCATTCAGTTTAGCTGTGAGGAAGTCTGGGCTAAGAGGGGGGCCCCATAAATCATTCAGACTGGCTGTGAGGGAGTCTGGGCTAGGAGGGGGGCCCCATAAATCATTCAGACTGGCTGTGAGGGAGTCTGGGCTAGGAGGGGGGCCCCATAAATCATTCAGACTGGCTGTGAGGGAGTCTGGGCAAGGAGGGGGGCCGATAAATCATTCAGACTGGCTGTGAGGGAGTCTGGGCAAGGAGGGGGGCCCCATAAATCATTCAGACTGGCTGTGAGGGAGTCTTGGCTAGGAGGGGGCCCCCATAAATCATTCAGACTGGCTGTGAGGGAGTCTGGGCTAGGAGGGGGGCCCCATAAATCATTCAGACTGGCTGTGAGGGAGTCTGGGCTAGGAGGGGGGCCCCATAAATCATTCAGACTGGCTGTGAGGGAGTCTGGGCTAGGAGGGGGGCCCCATAAATCATTCAGACTGGCTGTGAGGGAGTCTGGGCTAGGAGGGGGGCCCCATAAATCATTCAGTTTAGCTGTGAGGAAGTCTGGGCTAGGAGGGGTGCCCCATAAATCATTCAGTTTAGCTGTGAGGAAGTCTGGGCTAGGAGGGGTGCCCCATAAATCATTCAGTTTAGCTGTGAGGAAGTCTAGGCAAGGAGGGGGGCCGATAAATCATTCAGATTAGCTGTGAGGGAGTCTGGGCAAGGAGGGGAGCCGATAAATCATTCAGATTAGCTGTGAGGAAGTCTGGGCTAGGAGGGGTGCCCCATAAATCATTCAGTTTAGCTGTGAGGAATTCTGGGCTAGGAGGGGGGCCGATAAATCATTCAGACTGGCTGTGAGGGAGTCTGGGCAAGGAGGGGAGCCGATAAATCATTCAGATTAGCTGTGAGGAAGTCTGGGCTAGGAGGGGTGCCCCATAAATCATTCAGTTTAGCTGTGAGGAAGTCTGGGCTAGGAGGGGGGCCGATAAATCATTCAGATTAGCTGTGAGGGAGTCTGGGCAAGGAGGGGAGCCGATAAATCATTCAGACTGGCTGTGAGGGAGTCTGGGCTAGGAGGGGGGCCCCATAAATCATTCAGACTGGCTGTGAGGGAGTCTGGGCTAGGAGGGGGGCCCCATAAATCATTCAGACTGGCTGTGAGGGAGTCTGGGCTAGGAGGGGGGCCCCATAAATCATTCAGACTGGCTGTGAGGGAGTCTGGGCTAGGAGGGGGGCCCCATAAATCATTCAGAATAGCTGTGAGGGAGTCTGGGCTAGGAGGGGGGCCCCATAAATCATTCAGTTTATCTGTGAGGAAGTCTGGGCTAGGAGGGGGGCCGATAAATCATTCAGATTAGCTGTGAGGGAGTCTGGGCAAGGAGGGGAGCCGATAAATCATTCAGATTAGCTGTGAGGAAGTCTGGGCTAGGAGGGGTGCCCCATAAATCATTCAGTTTAGCTGTGAGGAAGTCTGGGCTAGGAGGGGGGCCGATAAATCATTCAGACTGGCTGTGAGGGAGTCTGGGCTATGAGGGGGCCCCATAAATCATTCAGACTGGCTGTGAGGCTGGCTGTGAGGGAGTCTTGGCTAGGAGGGGGCCCCATAAATCATTCAGACTGGCTGTGAGGGAGTCTGGGCTAGGAGGGGGGCCCCATAAATCATTCAGACTGGCTTTGAGGGAGTCTGGGCTAGGAGGTGGGGGAGGAGAAGTGGGGAAACACAAGTTGAATGCTGGTTCACATTTCCACCCTATGCTCTAAGGCTCTTCGTCACAGGAATCAGAAGTGAGAAATAGAGGGAGATGGCTATGGGTACAAAACACACACACACATTTCTCACACTGACATCACACACACACACACACACACACACACACACACACACACATTTCTCACACACACACATTTCTCACACTTACATCACACACACGCACACACACACACACACACACACACACACACACACACACACACACGTCACACGTCACATGTCACACACACTTACACACGTGTGTGTGCAATGCTTGATAATGTGTATGATGTCAACAGATTAGTCCATTTACTGGGTGACCTGAACATTGACTGGTTGACAACTAGCTGTCCTCTCAAGAGGTAGCTTCTAACTGTGACTAATGGCTGTGACATGACCCAGGTTATCACTAGAGTGGATACCAGGTATGTTGGATCTGTGACTAATGACCCAGTATCTTTCCTTGCCCACTCATCTTCTGCACATCTATCACTCCAGTGTTTATAATTGCTAAATTGTAATTATTTCGTCACTATTTATTGCCTTACCTCTCTTGTCCTACCTCATTTTCACACACTGTATATAGACTTTTTCTACTGTATTATGTTTGTTTACTCCATGTGTAACTCTGTGTTGTTGTTTGTGTCACACTGCTTTGCTTTATCTCGTCCAGGTCACAGTTGTAAATGAGAACTTGTTCTCAACTGGCCTCCCTGGTTAAATAAAGGTGTTCTCAACTGGCCTACCTGGTTAAATAAAGGTGTTCTCAACTGGCCTACCTGGTTAAATAAAGGTGTTCTCAACTGGCCTACCTGGTTAACTAAAGGTGTTCTCAACTGGCCTACCTGGTTAAATAAAGGTGTTCTCAACTGGCCTACCTGGTTAACTAAAGGTGTTCTCAACTGGCCTACCTGGTTAAATAAAGGTGTTCTCAACTGGCCTACCTGGTTAAATAAAGGTGTTCTCAGCTGGCCTACCTGGTTAAATAAAGGTGTTCTCAACTGGCCTACCTGGTTAAATAAAGGTGAAATAAAAAAAATGAAAGTTTATCACTCAACCAGCGGATACCAATAGTGTTGGATCTGTGATATAAATGTAAATGTAAATGCATTGATCATATCTTCCATAATGCTGCTGAGCTTTTGCTACGAAGCAACATCAGTTCCCATTGGCTGTAGTGACCTTAACAATGACAAAATGTCAGTAATTGTCAGTAAGAGATCAATACTAATCAAAATCATACAAAATGTTTTCTCTTTTGCTGAAGATGTAAGAATTGTTTTTTTTCCAGACAATTGTTGACATGCACCTGTTACGAAATGAATTATGCAAAAGAGGTGACAAACAGGCTTAGGCTGCTCAGCTGATTGGTTGACATGCTGTAAAGAGAGACACGTTGTGACTAAACTAAACAAGAAGAAGGGGAAATGGTAAACAAAAGCTCAGCTGATTGGTTGACTGTAAAGAGAGGCACGTTGTGACTAAACTAAACAAGAAGAAGGGGAAATGGTAAACAAAAGCTCAGCTGATTGGTTGACTGTAAAGAGAGGCACGTTGTGACTAAACTAAACAAGAAGAAGGGGAAATGGTAAACAAAAGCTCAGCTGATTGGTTGACTGTAAAGAGAGGCACGTTGTGACTAAACTAAACAAGAAGGGGAAATGGTAAACAAAAGTCTGTGACATGAACCACAATGGAAAAATACTTTGGAATATATTCAAGGGATATTATGGGCTGAAAACCCAATTTATCCCCATCGTCCATTGAAATTTATATATATAAAAATGAAAAATAAAACGTTTGATATTGACAATAATTTCAATGACTGTTACACCAGTAAAATGGACAAACTCAGAAGTGAAATGACAGTAATGAAAGAGAAAGGTTGCCATTTTGAATTTGGTCAAGTTAGTGTGGGAGAGGTGGAACAACTATTGTTATCAGTCAATAATGCCACCAGGTACAGACAACCTTGAAGGGAAACTATTGAGAACAGGAGCAGACTGCATTGCATTTGCTTACAGTCCCTTCAGAAAGAACTCATACCCCTTATTGATACCCCTTATTCATACCCCTTATTCATACCCCTTATTCATACCCCTTATTCATACCCCTTATTGACACCCCTTATTGATACCCCTTATTGATACCCCTTATTCATACCCCTTATTCATACCCCTTATTCATACCCCTTATTAATACCCCTTATTGATACCCTTTATTAATACCCCTTATTGATACCCATTATTCATACCCCTTATTCATACCCCTTATTCATACCCCTTATTCATACCCCTTATTAATACCCCTTATTCATACCCCTTATTAATACCCCTTATTCATACCCCTTATTAATACCCCTTATTGATACCCCTTATTAATTAATACCCCTTATTCATACCCCTTATTAATACCCCTTATTCATACCCCTTATTCATACCCCTTATTCATACCCCTTATTAATACCCTTATTCATACCCTTATTGATACCCCTTATTAATTATTAATACCCCTTATTGATACCCCTTATTATTCATACCCCTTATTCATACCCTTTTATTCATACCCCTTATTAATACCCCTTATTGATACCCTTATTCATACCCCTTATTAATACCCCTTATTGATTAATTAATACCCATTATTCATACCCTTATTCATACCCCTTATTCATACCCCTTATTAATACCCCTTATTAATACCCTTATTCATACCCCTTATTCATACCCCTTATTCATACCCCTTATTCATACCCCTTATTGATACCCTTATTGATACCCTTATTCATACCCTTATTCATACCCCTTATTCATACCCCTTATTAATACCCCTTATTCATACCCCTTATTAATACCCCTTATTGATACCCCTTATTAATACCCCTTATTCATACCCCTTATTAATACCCCTTATTCATACCCTTTATTCATACCCCTTATTCATACCCCTTATTCATACCCCTTATTGATACCCTTATTGATATATTCATACCCTTATTAATACCCCTTATTGATACCCCTTATTAATTAATACCCCGTATTCATACCCTTATTAATACCCCTTATTCATACCCCTTATTAATACCCCTTATTCATACCCCTTATTAATACCCCTTATTGATACCCCTTATTAATTAATACCCTTATTCATACCCTTATTAATACCCCTTATTCATACCCTTATTAATACCCCTTATTCATACCCCTTATTAATAATTATACCCCTTATTGATACCCCTTATTCATACCCCTTATTCATACCCCTTATTCATAACCTTATTCATACCCTTATTCATACCCCTTATTCATACCCCTTATTAATACCCCTTATTGATACCCATTGTTCATACCCCTTATTCATACCCCTTATTCATACCCCTTATTCATACCCCTTATTCATACCCCTTATTAATACCCCTTATTCATACCCCTTATTAATACCCCTTATTGATACCCCTTATTCATACCCCTTATTCATACCCCTTATTCATACCCCTTATTAATACCCCTTATTGATACCCCTTATTAATACCCCTTATTCATACCCCTTATTAATACCCCTTATTGATACCCCTTATTAATTAATACCCCTTATTCATACCCCTTATTCATACCCCTTATTCATACCCCTTATTAATTAATACCCCTTATTCATACCCCTTATTCATACCCCTTATTAATACCCCTTATTAATTAATACCCCTTATTCATACCCCTTATTCATACCCCTTATTAATACCCCTTATTCATACCCCTTATTAATACCCCTTATTGATACCCCTTATTAATTAATACCCCTTATTCATACCCCTTATTCATACCACTTATTAATACCCCTTATTAATACCCCTTATTAATACCCCTTATTCATACCCCTTATTAATACCCCTTATTGATACCCCTTATTAATACCCATTATTCATACCCCTTATTAATACCCCTTATTCATACCCCTTATTAATTAATACCCCTTATTCATACCCCTTATTCATACCCATTATTCATACCCCTTATTAATACCCCTTATTCATACCCCTTATTAATACCCCTTATTCATACCCCTTATTCATACCCCTTATTCATACCCCTTATTCATACCCCTTATTCATACCCCTTATTCATACCCCTTATTGATACCCCTTATTAATACCCCTTATTCATACCCCTTATTGATACCCCTTATTCATACCCCTTATTCATATCCCTTATTCATACCCCTTATTCATACCCCTTATTGATACCACTTATTCATACCCCTTATTCATACCCCTTATTCATACCCCTTATTAATACCCCTTATTAATTAATACCCCTTATTCATACCCCTTATTCACACCCCTTATTCACACCCCTTATTCATACCCCTTATTCACACCCCTTATTCACACCCCTTATTCATACCCCTTATTCATACTCCTTAAACTTATTCCACATTTTATTATTTCACAGCCTGAATTCAAAGTGGATAAACCATAATGACAAAGTGAAAACATGTTTTCATTAATGTTATTACATTTATTGGAAATGAAATGCACACTTTGTCATCAATACTTTGTAGAAGCATGTTTGGCAGACATGAGTCAGCTGTAAGCTGACAGATCTAAGTCTCTAACAGCTTTATGGTGCAACATTTGCCCATTATTATTATTTTATTATTATAATTTTTAACTCTTCAAGACATGTCAAAATGGTTGTTGATCATTGCTAGACAACCATTTTCAAGTCTTGACATAGATTTTCAAGCTGATTTAAGTCAAAACTGTAACTTGGTCACTCAGGAACATTCACTGTATTCTTGGTAAGAAACTCCAGTGTATATTTGGCCTTATGTTTTTAGGTTATTGTTCTGGTGAAATCCCTGAGTGGTTTCCTTCCTCTCCTCTGCTGAAAGGTGAATTTATCTCCAGTGTAGATGCGGCCTTGTGTTTTAGGTTATTGTCCTGCTGAAAGGTGAATTTATCTCCCAGTGTCTGGTGGAAAGCAGATTGAACCTCTAGGATTTTGCCTGTGCTTAGCTCAATTCCGTTTATTTTTTATCCTGAAAAACTACCCAGTCCTTAACGATTACAAGCACATCCATAACATGAAGCAGCCTCCACTATACTTGCAAATATGGAGAGTGCTACTCAGTAATGTGTTGTATTGGATTTGAACAAAACATAACACTTTGTATTCAGAACAAAATGTTAATTGCTTTGCCACGTTTTGCAATATTACTTTAAGGCCTTTTTGCAAAAAGGATGCCATTTAAAAAAAATATTTGTACTCTGTACAGGCTTACTTCTTTTCACTCTGTCATTTAGGTTAGCATTGTGGAGTAACTACAATGTTGTTGATCCATCCACAGTTTTCTCCCATCACAGCCATTATTAAACTCTGTAACTGTTAGTCACCATTGGCCTCATGGTGAAAATCCCTGAGTGGTTTCCTTTCTCTCCGGCAACTGAGGTAGGAAGGACGCCCGTATCTTTGTAGTGACTGGGTGTATTGATACACTGAGTTAGGAAGGACGTCAGTATCTTTGTAGTGACTGGGTGTATTGATACGCCTGTATCTTTGTAGTGACTGGGTGTATTGATACGTCTGTATCTTTGTAGTGACTGGGTGTATTGATACACGGAGTTAGGAAGAACGTCAGTATCTTTGTAGTGACTGGGTGTATTGATACACTGAGTTAGGAAGGACGTCAGTATCTTTGTAGTGACTGGGTGTATTGATACACTGAGGTAGGAAGGACGCCTGTATCTTTGTAGTGACTGGGTGTATTGATAGTGTAATAACTTCACCTTGCTCAACGGGGATATTTAATGTCTGCTTTTACATGGTTTTACCCATCTACCAATAGGTGCCCTTCTTTGAGAGGTATTGGATGACCTCCCTGGTCTTTGTGATTGAAGCTGTGTTTGACATTCAACTCGACTTATGTGTGGGAGTCAGTCATTCAAGAGTCATAATAATCACTATTATTTCATGCCACTTATTATGTTTGTTTAGTTTATTAATTTAACCTTTATTCAACCTTTAACTAGCGGCAAGTCAGTTAAGAACAAATTCTCATTTACAATGACGGTCCCCTTGTCATGTTCGTTAGGATCGGACCGAGGGGCAGCGTGGTGTGCGTACATTCTTATTTATTTTAAAGAATTAAACACTGAACAAACTAACAAAACGTGAAGCTTTACAAACGAGGGCTGACAGGCAACTACACATAGACAAGATCCCACAAACACCAAAGGGAAAATGGCTACCTAGATAGGATCCCCAATCAGAGACAACGATAAACAGCTGCCTCTGATTGGAAACCCATATCAGGCCACCGTAGACATACAAATCACCTAGACCTACAACAACTCTAGACAATACAAAAACTAGCGTACCCACCCTAGTCACACCCTGACCTAACCAAAATATAAAGAAAACAGAGATATCTCACCCCGGGCAAACCTGGACAACGCTGAGCCAATTGTGCGTTGATTAATCACATTTTTACTGCTGAACTTATTTAGGCTCCTTACCATAACAAAGGGGTTGAATACTTATTGACTCAAGACATTTCAGCTTTTCATTTTTTATTACTTTGTAAACGTAATTCCACTTTGACATTGTGGAGTATCTGTATTTGTTAATTAGGGTCAGCAGGGTCGCCTAGTGGTTAGAGTGGAGGGTCAGCAGGGTCGCCTAGTGGTTAGAGTGGAGGGTCAGCAGGGAGCCTAGTGGTTAGAGTGGAGGGTCAGCAGGGTCGCCTAGTGGTTAGAGTGGAGGGTCAGCAGGGTCGCCTAGTGGTTAGAGTGGAGGGTCAGCAGGGTCGCCTAGTGGTTAGAGTGGAGGGTCAGCAGGGTCGCCTAGTGGTTAGAGTGGAGGGTCAGCAGGGTCGCCTAGTGGTTAGAGTGGAGGGTCAGCAGGGTCGCCTAGTGGTTAGAGTGGAGGGTCAGCAGGGTCGCCTAGTGGTTAGAGTGGAGGGTCAGCAGGGTCGCCTAGTGGTTAGAGTGGAGGGTCAGCAGGGTAGCCTAGTGGTTAGAGTGGAGGGTCAGCAGGGTCGCCTAGTGGTTAGAGTGGAGGGTCAGCAGGGTCGTCTAGTGGTTAGAGTGGAGGGTCATCAGGGTCGCCTAGTGGTTAGAGTGTAGAGGTGGCAGGGTAGCCTAGTGGTTAGAGTGGAGGATCAGCAGGGTCGTCTAGTGGTTAGAGTGGAGGGTCAGCAGGGAGCCTAGTGGTTAGAGTGGAGGGTCAGCAGGGAGCCTAGTGGTTAGAGTGTAGAGGTGGCAGGGTAGCCTAGTGGTTAGAGTGGAGGGTCAGCAGGGAGCCTAGTGGTTAGAGTGGAGGGTCAGCAGGGTCGTCTAGTGGTTAGAGTGGAGGGTCAGCAGGGTCGTCTAGTGGTTAGAGTGGAGGGTCAGCAGGGTAGCCTAGTGGTTAGAGTGGAGGGTCAGCAGGGTAGTCTAGTGGTTAGAGTGGAGGGTCAGCAGGGAGCCTAGTGGTTAGAGTGGAGGGTCAGCAGGGTAGCCTAGGGGTTAGAGTGGAGGGTCAGCAGGGTAGCCTAGTGGTTAGAGTGGAGGGTCAGCAGGGTAGTCTAGTGGTTAGAGTGGAGGGTCAGCAGGGAGCCTAGTGGTTAGAGTGGAGGGTCAGCAGGGTAGCCTAGTGGTTAGAGTGGAGGGTCAGCAGGGTAGCCTAGTGGTTAGAGTGGAGGGTCACCAGGGTAGTCTAGTGGTTAGAGTGGAGGGTCAGCAGGGTAGCCTAGTGGTTAGAGTGGAGGGTCAGCAGGGTAGCCTAGTGGTTAGAGTGGAGGGTCAGCAGGGTAGCCTAGTGGTTAGAGTGGAGGGTCAGCAGGGTCGTCTAGTGGTTAGAGTGGAGGGTCAGCAGGGTAGCCTAGTGGTTAGAGTGGAGGGTCAGCAGGGTCGTCTAGTGGTTAGAGCATTGGGTCAATAACCAAAAGGTTGCTGGATCGAATCCCTGAGCTGACAAGGTAAAAATCTGTCGTTCTGCCACTGAACAAGGGAGTTAACCCACTGTTCCTAGCCTGTCATTGTAAATAAGAATTTGTTCTTAACTGACTTGCCTAGTTAAATAAAAAACTATTGATCCCCATTAGCTGTGTGCCAGTAGTTTAAACAGACAGCTCAGTGCATTCAACATGTCAATACCTCTCATAAATACAAGTCAATCTCTCCTCCACTTTGAGCCAGGAGAGATTGGCATGCATATTATTAATGGTAGCTCTCTGTGTACATTCAAGGGCCAGCCATGCTGCCCTATTCTGAGCCAATTGTAATCTTCCTCAGTCCCTCTTAGTGTCACCTGACCAGACGCCTGACCAAACACCTGACCAGACACCGGACCAAACTAGGGCCAAACTAGGGCCTGTAGGACCTGCCTTGTTGATAGTGCTGTTAAGAAGGTAGAAACTAGGGCCTGTAGGACCTGCCTTGTTGATAGTGCTGTTAAGAAGGTAGAAACTAGGGCCTGTAGGACCTGCCTTGTTGATAGTGCTGTCAACGGAACGACTTGATTAGTGTAGTGTCAACAACGCAGCCACTGCCAGCTAGCCTACAAAGTCAACAACGCAGCCACTGCCAGCTAGCCTACCTCAGCAGTACTGTATCATTTTAATCATTTTAGTCAATTAGATTCTTGCTACGTAAGCTTAACTTTCTGAACATTCGAGACGTGTATTCCACTTGTCATTCCAATCTCCTTTGCATTAGCGTAGCCTCTTCTCTAGCCTGTCAACTATGTGTCCGTCTATCCCTGTTCTCTCCTCTCTGCACAGACCATACAAACGCTCCACACCACGTGGCCGCGGCCACGCTAATCTGGTGGTTCCAGCGCGCACGACCCACGTGGAGTTCCAGGTCTCCGGTAGCCTCTGGAACTGCCGATCTGCGGCCAACAAGGCAGAGTTCATCTCAGCCTATGCCGCCCTCCAGTCCCTCGACTTTTTGGCACTGCGGAAACATGGATCACCACAGACAACACCGCTACTCCTACTGCTCTCTCTTCGTCCGCCCACGTGTTCTCGCACACCCCGAGAGCTTCTGGTCAGAGGGGTGGTGGCACCGGGATCCTCATCTCTCCCAAGTGGTCATTCTCTCTTTCTCCCCTTACCCATCTGTCTATCGCCTCCTTTGAATTCCATGCTGTCACAGTTACCAGCCCTTTCAAGCTTAACATCCTTATCATTTATCGCCCTCCAGGTTCCCTCGGAGAGTTCATCAATGAGCTGGATGCCTTGATAAGGTCCTTTCCTGAGGACGGCTCACCTCTCACAGTTCTGGGCGACTTTAACCTCCCACGTCTACCTTTGACTCATTCCTCTCTGCCTCCTTCTTTCCACTCCTCTCCTCTTTTGACCTCACCCTCTCACCTTCCCCCCCTACTCACAAGGCAGGCAATACGCTCGACCTCATCTTTACTAGATGCTGTTCTTCCACTAACCTCATTGCAACTCCCCTCCAAGTCTCCGACCACTACCTTGTATCCTTTTCCCTCTCGCTCTCATCCAACACTTCCCACACTGCCCCTACTCGGATGGTATCGCGCCGTCCCAACCTTCGCTCTCTCTCCCCCGCTACTCTCTCCTCTTCCATCCTATCATCTCTTCCCTCTGCTCAAACCTTCTCCAACCTATCTCCTGATTCTGCCTCCTCAACCCTCCTCTCCTCCCTTTCTGCATCCTTTGACTCTCTATGTCCCCTATCCTCCAGGCCGGCTCGGTCCTCCCCTCCCGCTCCGTGGCTCGACGACTCATTGCGAGCTCACAGAACAGGGCTCCGGGCAGCCGAGCGGAAATGGAGGAAAACTCGCCTCCCTGCGGACCTGGCATCCTTTCACTCCCTCCTCTCTACATTTTCCTCCTCTGTCTCTGCTGCTAAAGCCACTTTCTACCACTCTAAATTCCAAGCATCTGCCTCTAACCCTAGGAAGCTCTTTGCCACCTTCTCCTCCCTCCTGAATCCTCCTCCCCCTCCCCCTCCTCCCTCTCTGCAGATGACTTCGTCAACCATTTTGAAAAGAAGGTCGACGACATCCGATCCTCGTTTGCTAAGTCAAACGACACCGCTGGTTCTGCTCACACTGCCCTACCCTGTGCTCTGACCTCTTTCTCCCCTCTCTCTCCAGATGACATCTCGCGTCTTGTGACGGCCGGCCGCCCAACAACCTGCCCGCTTGACCCTATCCCCTCCTCTCTTCTCCAGACCATTTCCGGTGACCTTCTCCCTTACCTCACCTCGCTCATCAACTCATCCCTGACCGCTGGCTACGTCCCTCCCGTCTTCAAGAGAGCGAGAGTTGCACCCCTTCTGAAAAAACCTACACTCGATCCCACCGATGTCAACAACTACAGACCAGTATCCCTTCTTTCTTTTCTCTCCAAAACTCTTGAACGTGCCGTCCTTGGCCAGCTCTCCCGCTATCTCTCTCAGAATGACCTTCTTGATCCAAATCAGTCAGGTTTCAAGACGAGTCATTCAACTGAGACTGCTCTTCTCTGTATCACGGAGGCACTCCGCACTGCTAAAGCTAACTCTCTCTCCTCTGCTCTCATCCTTCTAGACCTATCGGCTGCCTTCGATACTGTGAACCATCAGATCCTCCTCTCCACCCTCTCCGAGTTGGGCATCTCCGGCGCGGCCCATGCTTGGATTGCGTCCTACCTGACAGGTCGCTCCTACCAGGTGGCGTGGCGAGAATCTGTCTCCTCACCACGCTCTCACCACTGGTGTCCCCCAGGGCTCTGTTCTAGGCCCTCTCCTATTCTCGCTATACACCAAGTCACTTGGCTCTGTCATAACCTCACATGGTCTCTCCTATCATTGCTATGCAGACGACACACAATTAATCTTCTCCTTTCCCCCTCTGATGACCAGGTGGCGAATCGCATCTCTGCATGTCTGGCAGACATATCAGTGTGGATGACGGATCACCACCTCAAGCTGAACCTCGGCAAGACGGAGCTGCTCTTCCTCCCGGGAAGGACTGCCCGTTCCATGATCTCGCCATCACGGTTGACAACTCCATCGTGTCCTCCTCCCAGAGCGCTAAGAACCTTGGCGTGATCCTGGACAACACCCTGTCGTTCTCAACTAACATCAAGGCGGTGGCCCGTTCCTGTAGGTTCATGCTCTACAACATCCGCAGAGTACGACCCTGCCTCACACAGGAAGCGGTGCAGGTCCTAATCCAGGCACTTGTCATCTCCCGTCTGGATTACTGCAACTCGCTGTTGGCTGGGCTCCCTGCCTGTGCCATTAAACCCCTACAACTCATCCAGAACGCCGCAGCCCGTCTGGTGTTCAACCTTCCCAAGTTCTCTCACGTCACCCCGCTCCTCCGCTCTCTCCACTGGCTTCCAGTTGAAGCTCGCATCCGCTACAAGACCATGGTGCTTGCCTACGGAGCTGTGAGGGAACGGCACCTCAGTACCTCCAGGCTCTGATCAGGCCCTACACCCAAACAAGGGCACTGCGTTCATCCACCTCTGGCCTGCTCGCCTCCCTACCACTGAGGAAGTAGAGTTCCCGCTCAGCCCAGTCAAAACTGTTCGCTGCTCTGGCCCCCCAATGGTGGAACAAACTCCCTCACGACGCCAGGACAGCGGAGTCAATCACCACCTTCCGGAGACACCTGAAACCCCACCTCTTTAAGGAATACCTAGGATAGGATAAAGTAATCCTTCTCACCCCCTTAAAAGATTTAGATGCACTATTGTAAAGTGGCTGTTCCACTGGATGTCATAAGGTGAAAGTACCAATTTGTAAGTCGCTCTGGATAAAATGCTGTTAAGAAGGTAGAAACTAGGGCCTGTAGGATCTGCCTTGTTGATAGTGTTGTTAAGAAGGTAGAAACTAGGGCCTGTAGGACCTGCGTTGTTGATAGTGTTGTGAAGGTAGAGCATCGCTTTATTATGGACAGGCTTCTACCCATCTTAGCTACTGTTGTATCAAAATGTTTTGACCATGACAGTTTATAATCCAGGGTTACTCCAAGCAGTTTAGTCACATCAACTTGCTAATTTTCCACATTATTTGTGCCAAGATTAAATTGAGGTTTAGGGTTTAGAGAAATGATTTGTTCCAAATACAATGCTTTTAGATCTATAAACATTAAGGTCTAATGTATTTCTTGCCACCCACTCTGAAACTAACTCCAGGTCTTCGTTAAGTGTTATTTAACAAGGCAAGTCAGTTAAGAACAAATTCTTATTTACAATGACGGCCTAGGAACAGTAGGTTAACTGCCTTATTCAGGGGGAGAACGACAGATTTTTACCTTGTCAGCTCAGGGATTCGATTTAGACCAGAGTCTACTGTCATAGAGCCTACTGTCAGAGTCTACTGTCATAGAGTCTACTGTCATAGAGTCTACTGTCATAGAGCCTACTGTCATAGAGTCTACTGTCACAGAGTCTACTGTCATAGAGTCTACTGTCATAGAGTCTACTGTCATAGAGTCTACTGTCATAGAGCCTACTGTCATAGAGTCTACTGTCACAGAGTCTACTGTCACAGAGTCTACTGTCACAGAGTCTACTGTCATAGAGTCTACTGTCACAGAGTCTACTGTCATATAGTCTACTGTCATAGAGCCTACTGTCATAGAGTCTACTGTCATAGAGCCTACTGTCATAGAGTCTACTGTCACATAGTCTACTGTCATAGAGTCTACTGTCATACAGCCTACTGTCAGAGTCTACTGTCATAGAGCCTACTGTCATAGAGTCTACTGTCATAGAGCCTACTGTCATAGAGTCTACTGTCACACAGTCTACTGTCATAGAGTCTACTGTCATAGAGCCTACTGTCATAGAGTCTACTGTCACAGAGTCTACTGTCATAGAGTCTACTGTCAGAGTCTACTGTCATAGAGTCTACTGTCAGAGTCTACTGTCACAGAGTCTACTGTCATAGAGTCTACTGTCAGAGTCTACTGTCATAGAGTCTACTGTCATACAGTCTACTGTCAGAGTCTACTGTCATAGAGCCTACTGTCATAGACTCTACTGTCATAGAGTCTACTGGCATATAGTCTACTGTCATAGAGTCTACTGTCATAGAGTCTACTGTCATAGACTCTACTGTAGAGTCTACTGTTGTAGAGTGTACTGTCAGACCTGTCTTGTTGTAGAGTCTACTGTCCTAGACCTGTGTCTACTGTCACAGAGTCTACCTGGCATATAGTCCTAGACCTGTCATAGAGTCTACTGTCATAGACCTGTGTTGTTGTAGACTCTAGTCCTAGACCTGTGTTGTTGTAGAGGATGTATAGTCCTAGACCTGTGTTGTTGTAGAGGATGTATAGTCCTAGACCTGTGTTGTTGTAGAGGATGTATAGTCCTAGACCTGTTGTAGAGGATGTATAGTCCTAGACCTGTGTTGTTGTAGAGGATGTATAGTCCTAGACCTGTGTTGTTGTAGAGGATGTATAGTCCTAGATCTGTGTCGTTGTAGAGGATGTATAGTCCTAGACCTGTGTCGTTGTAGAGGATGTATAGTCCTAGACCTGTGTCGTTGTAGAGGATGTATAGTCCTAGATCTGTGTCGTTGTAGAGGATGTATAGTCCTAGACCTGTGTCGTTGTAGAGGATGTATAGTCCTAGACCTGTGTCGTTGTAGAGGATGTATAGTCCTAGACCTGTGTTGTTGTAGAGGTGGAGTTATGGGCCAATGTGAATTTATTCCTCTTAGTAAACACCTGTAAATATTATAGATGTTTGTTTGAAACCATTTTGAAATGTTGATCCCAATGTTACACATTGCACCCCATTATTTTCAGAAGGACCTATGTCAGTGGATCAGTGTGTGAGTCTGTATAGTTCCTGTATAGTTGATCTGTATAGGTTCTGGGTGGTAGCTAGCTCCCCTCTCTCTCTCCTTGATGGCAGGCAGTCTGTTTGTTGTGACTCCCTGTTGTGACACACACCCAGGCACACACACACACACCCAGACACTAACACATTTCGTGTCTCTGGGTCCGTTCCCAGCGCCTCATCCCACAGGAATGCCTGGCTCCTCTACCGGCGGGCCCCTAACAAGGTTTAAAAAAGACACATTCATGTTTTTTGTCTTTTAATCCCTTCAGTGGAGCCGTACTGCTTTATTCATTCATCAATGTGTTCATCCTTCATCAAGTTGTTGTTTAACTGCAGGCTGGCTCACAGCTTGGATGAGGAGGATGCCAGAGAAAACAATGGTAACAGAGAAAACACAGTAACAGATTAAACACAGTAACAGTGAAAACACAGTAACAGAATAAACACGATAACAGAGAAAACACAGTAACAGTTTAAACACAGAGAGAACACAGTAACAGAGAAAACACAGTAACAGAATAAACACAGTGAAAACAAGAGCACCTCCTCCCAGCTGCCCACTGCACTGAGGCTAGGGAACACGGTCACCACCGACAAATCCATGATTATCGAAAACTTCAACAAGCATTTCTCAACGGCTGGCCATGCCTTCCGCCTGGCTACTCCTACCTCGGCCAACAGCTCCGGCCCCCCCGCAGCTCCTCGCCCAAGCCTCTCCAGGTTCTCCTTTACCCAAATCCAGATAGCAGATGTTCTGAAAGAGCTGCAAAACCTGGACCCGTATAAATCTGCTGGGCTTGACAATCTGGACCCTCTATTTCTGAAACTATCCGCCGCCATTGTCGCAACCCCTATTACCAGCCTGTTCAACCTCTCTTTCATATCGTCTGAGATCTCCAAGGATTGGAAAGCTGCCACAGTCATCCCCCTCTTCAAAGGGGGAGACACCCTGGACCCAAACTGCTATAGACCTATATCCATTCTGCCCTGCCTATCTAAGGTCTTCGAAAGCCAAGTCAACAAACAGGTCACTGACCATCTCGAATCCCACCGTACCTTCTCCGATATGCAATCTGGTTTCCGAGCCGGTCACGGGTGCACCTCAGCCACACTCAAGGTACTAAACGACATCATAACCGCCATCGATAAAAGACAGTACTGTGCAGCCGTCTTCATCGACCTTGCCAAGGCTTTCGACTCTGTCAATCACCATATTCTTATCGGCAGACTCAGTAGCCTCGGCTTTTCGGATGACTGCCTTGCCTGGTTCACCAATTACTTTGCAGACAGAGTTCAGTGTGTCAAATCGGAGGGCATGTTGTCCGGTCCTCTGGCAGTCTCTATGGGGGTGCCACAGGGTTCAATTCTCGGGCTGACTCTTTTCTCTGTGTATATCAATGATGTTGCTCTTGCTGCGGGCGATTCCCTGATCCACCTCTACGCAGACGACACCATTCTATACACTTTCGGCCCGTCATTGGACACTGTGCTATCTAACCTCCAATCGAGCTTCAATGCCATACAACACTCCTTCCGTGGCCTCCAACTGCTCTTAAACGCTAGTAAAACCAAATGCATGCTTTTCAACCGATCGCTGCCTGCACCCGCCTGCCCGACTAGCATCACCACACTGGATGGTTCCGACCTTGAATATGTGGACACCTATGAGTACCTAGGTGTCTGGCTAGACTGCAAACTCTCCTTCCAGACCCATATCAAACATCTCCAATCGAAAATCAAATCAAGAGTCGGCTTTCTATTCCGCAACAAAGCCTCCTTCACTCACGCTGCCAAGCTTACCCTAGTAAAACTGACTATCCTACCGATCCTCGACTTCGGCGATGTCATCTACAAAATGGCTTCCAACACTCTTCTCAGCAAACTGCATGCAGTTTATCACAGTGCCATCCGTTTTGTCACTAAAGCACCTTATACTACCCACCACTGCGACTTGTATGCTCTAGTCGGCTGGCCCTCGCTACATATTCGTCGCCAGACCCACTGGCTCCAGGTCATCTACAAGGCCATGCTAGGCAAAGCTCCGCCTTATCTCAGCTCACTGGTCACGATGGCAACACCCATCCGTAGCACGCGCTCCAGCAGGTGTATCTCATTGAGCATCCCCAAAGCCAACACCTCATTCGGCCGCCTTTCGTTCCAGTACTCTGCTGCCTGTGACTGGAACGATTTGCAAAAATCGCTGAAGTTGGAGACTTTTATCTCCCTCACCAACTTCAAACATCAGCTATCTGAGCAGCTAACCGATCGCTGCAGCTGTACATAATCTATTGGTAAATAGCCCACCCATTTTCACCTACCTCATCCCCACAGTTTTTATTTATTTACCTTTCTGCTCTTTTGCACACAAATATCTCTACCTGTACATGATCATCTGATCATTTATCACTCCAGTGTTAATCTGCAATATTGTAATTATTCGCCTACCTCCTCATGCCTTTTGCACACATTGTATATAGACTCCCCTTTTTTTTCTCTACTGTGTTATTGACTTGTTAATTGTTTACTCCATGTGTAACTCTGTGTTGTCTGTTCACACTGCTATGCTTTATCTTGGCCAGGTCGCAGTTGCAAATGAGAACCTGTTCTCAACTAGCCTACCTGGTTAAATAAAGGTGAAATAAAAAAATTAAAATAAAAAAAAAACACAGTAACAGTGAAAACACAGTAACAGTTTAAACACAGTAACAGAATAAACACAATAACAGAGAAAACACAGTAACAGAATAAACACAGAGAAAACACAGTAACAGAATAAACACAGTAACAGAGAAAACACAGTAACAGAGAAAACACAGTAACAGATGTTACGTTCCCCAGTTTATGTGTTGTAGTTTGTGTTTGTGCATGTGTTTATTTCAGGAAAACACAGGCTTCACAGAGAAAACACAGAAATCCTTCAAGTAACAGCTGATTGAATAAACACAGTAACGACTCCAGGGCTAATTGGAGAGCTGACTCCAGCCCCCTCAGAATCAAGACAGCTGTCTCAGAATAAACACAGTAACAGAGGAAACACAGAGAAAACACAGTAACAGAGGAAACCCATTCCATCTGAAGATATATAAATGCCAGTGTTCAGGAGGGAGAGATGTCGTTTGTTAGTTTGTTTAAAAATTGTTTAATATTCTGTTTCATTTGTTCCCAGTGGAGAAGGGAAAACACAGTAAGGCACAGTAACTTGGGAGTGCTTAACAGGCAAGAGGCCAGTAACAGAGAAAACACAGGCATACATATACCCGTAGCATATTCGCTGTCTAGGCACACTAGGTAAGACCTGGGCGGACCACCCCTGTATTTTTGGTTAGGTTTAAAAATTGTTTAATATTCCAGGTGGTGCTAAATTAGGTAAGTAGTGGGTAGGCAGGTAAGATAGGAGAGGGGGAGGTTTTGAGATTTACTTTCTTTGCTTTGGTTCCGTCCAGCCCCTTTTCCCCATATTACCGTGTGAAGGAATAAAGTCCTTGTAAACGGTACCACATTCTGTCTGTTGTCATCCTTACTCGCACCTACAGTCCATACCTTTTTCACTTCACGGAGAGTTTAGTTGTAGCAGGGTGTCGCGTTCCCTCTTCATAGAGGCGTGCGTAACACAGAGAAAACACAGATTAAACACAGTAACAGAGGAAACACAGTAACAGAATAAACACAGTAACAGAATAAACACAGTAACAGAATAAACACAGTAACAGAATAAACACAGTAACAGAATAAAGAATAAACACAGTAACAGAATAAACACAGTAACAGAATAAACACAGTAACAGAATAAACACAGTAACAGAATAAACACAGTAACAGAATAAACACAGTAACAGAATAAACACAGTAACAGAATAAACACAGTAACAGAGAAAACACAGTAACAGAGAAAATTTTGTTTGGTTTTTGGGAGTGAAGTAGTTCAAATGCTTTCCACTCTGTGTGTTTGTGTCAGATTACGTGGAGAATCTCCAGACAGTTTGTTATCTCGGTCGTTTTTGTTTGTTTGTTGTGTCACATTGATCGAAAACCACCACACAACCACAGTCAACAGTTGTTCCTGTTTTTTGGGGGGATGTGAGTGGGGATGTGAGCTGTCTGTTGTTGTCAGGATGTATAGATCACCAGTTCCTGGGTCCTCCTGAGTGCTGCCGTGTCTCCGTGCTGTTCCTCTGCTTTCTGACACCCTTTACAACTACCTGCTGAGCTATTCTCAGACAGAAGTGGTATTACTCTTTTGGTTGACAAGCCATGAAAGAGATGAGATGGCCTTTTTTTCTCTGTGTGAAACTACACACAAACTCGAATCGACAACCCAAGGGTGAACATAAGGGTTGGTTTCCTGTGTCCACTGCACAGCTGTGATGGCAGACTGACCTGTGTTAACAATAGGAAGGAGGTCTGGCTGTAGAGCCTGATGTTGATATTTGTCTAATCTGGAGAAAGAGACAGAGAGAGAGAGAGGGGGGGAGAGTAGAGAGAGAGGGGGGTAGTAGAGAGAGAGAGGGAGAGAGAGAGAGAAAGAGAGAGAGGATAGCAAGAGAGAGAGAGAGAGGATAGCAGAGGGAGAGAGAGCGAGAGAGACGAGAGAGAGATAGCAGAGAGAGGGAGAGAGAGACAGAGAGAGGATAGCAGAGGGAGAGAGAGAGGGGGATAGGGGTAGTAGAGAGAGAGAGAGGGGGAGAGTAGAGAGAGAGAGAGGGGGGGTAGTAGAGAGAGATAGAGAGGGGGGGTAGTAGAGAGAGAGAGAGGGGGTAGTAGAGAGAGAGAGGGGGGTAGTAGAGAGAGAGGGAGGGGGTAGTAGAGAGAGAGAGGGAGAGAGAGAGAAAGAGAGAGAAAGGATAGCAGAGAATGAGAGAGAGAGGATAGCAGAGAATGAGAGAGAGAGGATAGCAGAGAGAGAGAGAGAGAGAGGGGGGGTATTAGAGAGAGAGAGGGAGAGAGAGAGAAACAGAGGATAGCAGAGGGAGAGAGAGCGAGAGAGCGAGAGAGGATAGCAGAGAGAGGGAGAGAGAGACAGAGAGAGAGAGAGAGAGAGAGAGAGAGGGAGGATAGCAGAGAGTGACAGAGAGCGAGAGAGAGAGAGAGAGAGAGGATAGCAGAGAGTGACAGAGAGCAAGAGAGAGAGAGAGAGAGAGCGAGAGAGGATAACAGAGAGAGAGGATAGCAGAGAGAGAGAGAGAGAGAGAGAGAGAGAGAGATAGCAGGTAGAGAGCGAGAGAGGATAGCAGAGAGAGAGAGAGAGAGAGAGAGAGAGGATAGCAGAGTGACAGAGAGCGAGAGAGAGAGAGAGAGATAGCAGAGAGAGGGAGAGAGAGACAGAGAGAGAGAGGATAGCAGAGAGAGAGAGAGAGAGAGAGAGGGAGGATAGCAGAGAGTGACAGAGAGCGAGAGAGAGAGAGAGAGAGGATAGCAGAGAGAGAGAGGGAGAGAGGGAGGATAGCAGAGAGTGACAGAGAGCAGAGAGAGAGAGAGAGAGAGAGAGAGATAGCAGAGTGACAGAGAGCAAGAGAGAGAGAGAGAGAGAGCGAGGATAGCAGAGAGAGAGAGGATAGCAGAGAGAGAGAGAGAGAGAGAGCGAGAGAGGATAGCAGATAGAGAGAGAGAGCGAGAGAGGATAGCAGATAGAGAGAGAGAGAGAGAGAGGATAGCAGATAGAGAGAGAGAGAGAGAGAGAGAGAGAGAGAGAGAGTGAGAGAGGATAGCAGAGAGAGGGAGAGAGAGAGAGGATAGCAGAAAGAGAGAGAGAGAGAGCGAGAGAGGATAGCAGAGAGAGAGAGAGAGAGAGAGAGAGAGAGAGAGAGAGAGAGAGAGAGAGAGAGTGAGAGAGGATAGCAGATAGAGGGAGAGAGAGACAGAGAGAGAGAGAGGATAGCAGAGAGAGAGAGAGAGAGAGAGATAGCAGAGAGAGGGAGAAAGAGAGAGAGAGAGAGAGAGAGAGAGAGAGAGAGAGAGAGAGAGAGAGAGAGAATAGCAGAGAGAGGGAGAGAGAGAGGGAGAGAGAGAGAGAGGATAGCAGAGAGAGAAAGATGACGGGCACAGCTTTATCTCAGCTGTCAGACCTCCAGCGGTCGATACCAGAATGTTACAATATTTGAAAAATGAAGAAGGAAAAATATCTCCTATTGGTTTTGCATCGTGAGGCGTGAGTCAGAGGGTTAAGTAAGGTGATTTGTAGCGTCTGACTCTGAATGGATGGAAACATTGTGTGTGTGTGTGTGTGTGTGTGTGTGTGTGTGTGTGTGTGTGTGTGTGTGTGTGTGTGTGTGTGTGTGTGCTGTAATTGTGCAGTGATTGAGCTGTTGAGGGTAAAAACATAATTCATAGACCTACAGTGTCTTTCTAAATTTCTTTTGAATAATGTTTCTTAATCGATGATACTGTGTGGGTCTAGTGTTTCAGTGCTAATTATATACTACTGTGTTGCTGGTTGGTTCGATACTGTGGCAAAAAGTTTGCCTTGGAAGTGCGACACGCGTTTTTAATTGGTCGCAAAGGTCCCAGTGAAAAATGTTTACCTGGTTACTTTAGATTTTGGTTCACACTTTGCTTCTTTAAAAAATTGTTTTTATCATGATGAATTAAAAACGGTAATGTCCAACCTTCTGAAGACGCAACAAACAGCACGGGAATGTCTCTGTCTGTGTGTTTCAGGGCTTAACATGGAAACCCTCCCATCATTCCCGTCAGCTGTCTGCTTGGACCGGTAATTTTTTAACATTTTATTTAAGCTATTTTTAATCTAGGCTATATAATTAATTTTTAAAAAACAAACAGATGGATTCAAGAAGTGGTTTGTTGATTATTTATCACACGTGTTGCTACAACCTGGTCTCAGAGCATTTTGTAGTATTCTGTACGTACCAACCGTGCATCAAAGCTGGGACCGAGAGACTGAAAAGCAACTTCTATCTCAAGGCCATCAGACTGTTAAACAGCCACTACTAACATTGAGTGGCTGCTGCCAACATACTGACTCAACTCTAGCCACTTTAAACTATGGCACTTGTTTACATACCCTACATTACTCATCTCATATGTATATCTTGCACTCGATACCATCTACTGCATCTTGCCTATGCCGTTCTGTACCATCACTCATTCATATATCTTTATGTACATATTCTTCATCCCTTTACACTTGTGTGTGTATAAGGTAGTTGTTGTGAAATTAGGTTAGATTACTTGTTGGTTATTACTGCATTGTCGGAACTAGAAGCACAAGCATTTCGCTAGACTCAGTTCGCTACACTAACATCTGCTAACCATGTGTATGTGACAAATAACATTTGATTTGATTTGATTTTTGTAGTATTCTGTACGTAACCCTGAGACACTCTATATGTTATGTTTGGTATAGATACATAAGATGGTTGGAAGTGTAGGCGTATAATGTGAACATCTAGCAAACCCAAAGGTTGAAAGTTCAAACCTCATCACAGACAATGTTAGCTAATTAGCAACTGTTTAATAATCACTTACTACTTTTTAACTACTTTGGGACTAGTTAGCATGTTAGATAATTAGCAACTGTTTAATCACTTACTACTTTGGGACTAGTTAGCATGTTAGCTAATTAGCAACTGTTTATTCACTTACTACTTTTTGACTACTTTGGGACTAGTTAGCATGTTAGCTAATTATCAACTGTTTAATCACTTACTGCTTTTTAACTACTTTGGGACTAGTTAGCATGTTAGCTAATTAGCAACTGTTTAATCACTTACTGCTTTTTAACTACTTTGGAACTAGTTAGCATGTTAGCTAACCCTAACCTGGTCTCTTTTAGCTAACCCTTCACTAAAACCTAACATTTAAATTCTAAACTTATCCCCAGACTAAACCCAGACCCTAACCTCTAGCTTAGCTAATGTTAGCCGCTTAGCTAGAAGGCGTAACATATCATTCGTTTTAGCAATTTTCGAACATTGTGCGTTTTGCTAATTCATAACATATTGTATATTTTGCAAATTCGTAACATATATTAAGAATTGTAATTTGCACCGTATCATACGTAATGGGTGACGGACATCCGCAAATTAATACCTACCATACGACATGTAATATATCACACTAAATGGGGTGTCTCGGATATACATACAGAATGATATCAATAACCTAGAGATAATATGTCGAGCAGAGAGAGAGAGAGTTCCTACCCCGTAGCTACACCGTACCTACATCGGTACGGGGTAGGAACATGGTAGGAAAGATGTTATGATGTCTACCAGTAAATGCTAATGCAATTATGGGTATGCAAACCAGGTATTTAAGGTATTTGGTTGAATATTGCGATTGTGTAATTCACTCATCAAGGAATGTCCTACCTTGAAAATTTAACATTTCCTTTCGGCTCTTTGATCCTTGAAAGGTCATTGAACTAGAAGCTATAAAGGTTCTATGTCTCCAATATAGTGAATCTGTGATTTCATTTCTGAATTTTTTTACGAGAGATAGTGGGCTAGTCCGTTGCTCTATCCTGTTGGGCTAGTCCGTCGCGCTAGTCCATTGCTCTAGTCCATTGCTCTAGTCCATTGGGCTAGTCCGTTGCTCTAGTCCATTGGGCTAGTCCGTTGCTCTAGTCCATTGCTCTAGTCCATTGGGCTAGTCCGTTGCTCTAGTCCATTGCTCTAGTCCATTGGGCTAGTCCGTTGCTCTAGTCCATTGGGCTAGTCCGTTGCTCTAGTCCATTGCTCTAGTCCATTGGGCTAGTCCGTTGCTCTAGTCCATTGGGCTAGTCCGTTGCTCTAGTCCATTGCTCTAGTCCATTGGGCTAGTCCGTTGCTCTATCCTGTTGGGCTAGTCCGTTGGGCTAGTCCGTTGGGCTAGTCCGTCGCGCTAGTCCATTGCTCTAGTCCATTGCTCTAGTCCATTGGGCTAGTCCGTTGGGCTAGTCCGTTGGGCTAGTCCGTCGCGCTAGTCCATTGCTCTAGTCCATTGCTCTAGTCCATTGGGCTAGTCCGTTGGGCTAGTCCGTTGGGCTAGTCCGTTGCGCTAATCCGTTGCTCTATTCCGTTGGGCCAGTCCGTTGCTCTAGTCCGTTGCTATAGTCCGTTGCTATAGTCCGTTGGGCTAGTACGTTGGGCTAGTCTGTTGTCCGTCGCTCTAGTCCGTTGTGCTAGTCCATTGCGCTAGTCTGTTGTGTGTTGCTCAAGTCTGTTGCTCTAGTCTGTTGCTCTAGTCCGTTGCCCTAGTTGGTTGTGCGTTGCGCTAGTCTGTTGTGCGTTGCTCAAGTCTGTTGCTCTAGTCTGTTGCTCTAGTCGCTCACTCTAGTCCGTCGCGCTAGTCGCTCACTCTAGTCCGTCGCGCTAGTCGCTCACTCTAGTCCGTTGTGCTAGTCGCTCACTCTAGTCCGTTGTGCTAGTCGCTCACTCTAGTCCGTCGCGCTAGTCTGTCGCTATAGTCCGTTGCTATAGTCCGTTGAGCTAGTACGTTGGGCTAGTCCGTTGGGCTAGTCCGTTGCTCTAGTCCGTTGAGCTAGTACGTTGGGCTAGTCCGTTGCTCTAGTCCATTGGGCTAGTACGTTGGGCTAGTACGTTGCTCTAGTCCGTTGCTCTAGTCCGTTGCGCTAGTCCATTGAGCTAGTCTGTTGTGCGTTGCTCAAGTCTGTTGCTCTAGTCTGTTGCTCTAGTCCGTTGCCCTAGTTAGTTGTGCGTTGCACTAGTCCGTCGCGCTAGTCCCTCACTCTATTCCATCGCTCTAGTCCGTTGCGCTAGTCGCTCACTCTAGTCCGTTGCTCTCGTCCGTCGCTCTATTCCATCGCTCTATTCCATCGCTTTAGTCGCTCACTCTAGTCCGTTGCTCTCGTCCGTCGCTCATTTCCATCGCTCTAGTCCGTCGCGCCCAATGGTCGGAACAAACTCACTCTAGTCCGTCAGCAGCTAGTCGCCACTCTAGTCCGTCACGCTGAAACGCTCACCTCTTTAAGTCCGTCGCGCTAGTCGCCACTCCCCTGAAAAGTCCGTCGCGGAGGTCATAGTCGCCACTCTGTAGTCCGTTGTGCTAGTCGCTCACTCTAGTCCGTTGTGCTAGTCGCTCACTCTAGTCCGTTGCTCTAGTCCGTTGCGCTAGTCGCTCACACTAGTCCGTTGCTCTCGTCCGTCGCTCTATTCCATCGCTCTAGTACATCGCGCTAGTCGCTCTCTCTCATCTGTCGTGCTAGTCGCTCTCTCTAGTCCGTCGCGCTAGTCGCTCACTTTAGTCCGTTGCTCTCGTCCGTCGCTCTATTCCATCGCTCTATTCCATCGCTCTAGTCCGTCGCGCTAGTCCGTCGCTCTATTCCATCGCTCTAGTCCGTCACGCTAGTCGCTCACTCTAGTCCGTCGCGCTAGTCGCTCACTGTAGTCCGTCGCTCTCGTCCGTCGCTCAATTCCGTCGCTCTATTCCGTCGCTCTAGTCCATCGCGCTATTCGCTCTCTCTCGTCCATTGCTCTTGTCCGTCGCTCTCGTCCGTCGCTCTATTCCGTCGCTCTAGTCCATCGCGCTAGTCGCTCTCTCTCATCCGTCGCGCTAGTCGCTCTCTCTCGTCCGTCGCGCTAGTCGCTCTCTCTAGTCCGTCGCGCTAGTCGCTCTCTCTCGTCCGTCGCGCTAGTCGCTCTGTCTCGTCCGTCGCGCTAGTCGCTCTGTCTCATCCGTCGTGCTAGTCGCTCGCTCTAGTCCGTTGTGCTAGTCGCTCTCTCTCGTCCATCGCGCTAGTCGCTCTCTCATCCGTCGCGCTAGTCGCTCTCTCTCGTCCGTCGCGCTAGTCGCTCTGTCTCGTCCGTCGTGCTAGTCGCTCTCTCTCGTCCGTCGCGCTAGTCGCTCTCTCTCGTCCGTCGCGCTAGTCGCTCTCTCTCGTCCGTCGCGCTAGTCGTTCTCTCTCGTCCGTCGCGCTAGTCGCTCTCTCTCGTCCGTCGCGCTAGTCGCTCTCTCTCGTCCGTCGCGCTTGTCGCTCTGTCTCGTCCGTCGTGACGGACAACCTTCAAGGCTGCTGTAATTGTGCTATGCTTCTTCCCGAAGCCCAATTGGTACATTGATAAAATAGAGTTAGTAAATAAAAACTATTTTAGCTGTTCACTCACAAGGGTTTCAAGTATTTTCACCAGGGGTGACAGCATTGAGATTGGCCTATAATTATTTAAAATAGTTGGAACTCCCCCTTTTAAAAGTGGTAGGACAAATGCCGATATCCAGATTTTTTGAATGTCATTACATTCCAGGGTAAAATTGAACAGAGATGTAAGTGATTCAGCTATGAAATCAGCTGCCAGATTTAAAATGCAGGGATCCAAAAGATCAGGACCTGCAGGCTTTCTCTGATCTAAGGATTTCAGGGCTTTATGTACCTCCTGCCCTGAGAATGGCAAAAAGCTAAAAGTTTGACCAGCTCTCACTGGTTCAGCCACACAGGGCTGGACAGAAACAGAAGACACTGGTTTGTCCACACAGGGTTGAACAGATACAGAGGACACTGGTTCATCCACACAGGGTTGGACAGAGACAGAGAACACTGGTTCATCCACCACAGGGTTGGACAGAGACAGAAGACACTGGTTCGTCCACCACAGGGTTGGACAGAGACAGAGGACACTGGTTCATCCACCACAGGGTTGGACAGAGACAGAGGACACTGGTTCATCCACACAGGGTTGTACAGAGACAGAGGACACTGGTTCATCCACCACAGGGTTGGACAGAGACAGAAGACACTGGTTCGTCCACACAGGGTTGGACAGAGACAGAGGACACTGGTTCATCCACCACAGGGTTGGACAGAGACAGAGGACACTGGTTCATCCACCACAGGGTTGGACAGAGACAGAAGACACTGGTTCGTCCACACAGGGTTGAACAGATACAGAGGACACTGAATCAAACAGCCTACCAGATGATACAAACTGCTCATTGAAACAATTCAGCATTTCAGTTTCGTCATATACAGCAACAGAGTCCTTCAAAACACATGACGGTAATTCATTAACATTACTGTTACCAGACATAAAGTTCCAAAACCTTTCTAGGGTCATTCAGGTTATCAGTGGTAACAGACATCCAGAACTTTCTAGGGTCATTCAGGTCATCAGTGGTACCAGACATCCAGAACTTTCTAGGGTCATTCAGGTTATCAGTGGTAACAGACATCCAGAACTTTCTAGGGTCATTCAGGTTATCAGTCAGACATCCAGAACTCAGGGTCAATCAGGTTAACAGACATCCAGAACTTTCTAGGGTCATTCAGGGTCATCAGTGGTAACAGACATCCAGAACTTTCTAGGGTCATTCAGGTTATCAGTGGTAACAGACATAAAATATTCAGACTTGCTGAGAAGAAAAGAACACTTGTTTCGTAACTGCCTAAAAATAAGCCAATCAGCATCAGAACATGATTTCCTTGCTTTAACCCAGGCTAGATTACGGCCGTGAATAAAACAAGAAGAAGAAAGAAAACAATGGATTATCCCGCCCTTTAACCCTGAACCTGCGGAATGGGGCATGTTTGTTTACTATTTGGAAAAAAAACAACATGAAAGAATTTCCAGGCAGTTTCCACATCAGGGATAAACTCAATCTGCTCCAGTAAAAATAAAACAAATCATAAAAGAAAGAAAGGCTGCTCATTGGCTCGGTCTGGCTCGTGGTCCATGGAGCCAGGGCCGGCTGGTACCCCAGCACGCACTGGAAGGGAGACAACCCGGTGGAGGACTGACGAAGTGAGTTCTGGGTGTACTCCTCCCAGGGAAGAAACCTGGCCCACTCCCTCTGCCGGTCCTGAAAATGACACCTCAGGATCCTCCCCAGCTACTGGTTGGTCCTCTCCACCTGCCCGTTGGACAGAGGCTGGTACCCGGATGTGAGGCTGACCGTGGCCCCCAGCTTCTCCATGAAGGCCATACATGTGAAGTGAATTGGGGACCACAGTCAGAGACAGTATCCTCTGGAAGGCCATACTTCTGGAAAACCTGCTGAAACAGCGACCTGGAGAGCGGTTGGGAGACCAGAGACAGATATGAAAGAGCAGGATTTTGAGAATCTGTCCACAATAACCATAACAGTGGTGAAACTATCAGACAGGTGAATTTCAGTGACAAACTCTATGGACAGATGGGTCCAAGGCCACTGAGGGATGGGGAGGGGAAGAAGTTTCCCTGCTGGTGTGTTCCGAGGAGACTTGGTTTAGGCACATACTCCAAGTTCCGATGGTCGGTGAGGATGAGAAACCGGTACGTGGTGCTCTCCAACCAGTGTCTACACTCCTCCACTCCAACTTCACTGCCAGGAGCTCCCGATCACCAACGTGATAGATCTTCTCTGCAGGAGATTAATAGGCACATGGATACTGTTTTTTGTGATTTACCTTGGCGTTGTGACAGGACGGCCCACACGCCCACTTCTGAGGCGTCCACCTCCAAACACGAGGGAGAGTCTGGATGTTTCAGAAACAAGGCCTCATCAGCTGATTCCACGCCAACTTACGGGGACCACCTTTGAGGAGAGAAGAGAAGCGAGAGAGCTGAAGTAACTGATGAAATGGCAGTAAAAGTTGGCAAATCCCCCTTAAAGACGTTGAAGTTCCCTTTACGGTGGTTGACCTGACTGCAGCTTTCCTTTCCTTATTCTAATGCAGACAATTACAGAAGAAGAAGAAGAAGAAGACATAGCCTATCTGGAATACTGCAGTTGTTCCACCCCTTTAAAAAATGTATAAAATAAACCCAGTCTCTCTGTGTTCCTGTTTCTAACCCTGACCCTGACCTAACCCTCCTAGCCTGTTCTAACACCAGTCTCTATGTGTTCCTGTTTCTAATCCTGACCCTGACCTAACCCTCCCAGCCTGGTCTAACACCAGTCTCTCTATGTGTTCCTGTTTCTAACCCTGACCCTGACCTAACCCTCCTAGCCTGGTCTAACCCTCCTAGTCTGGTCTAACCCTCCTAGCCTGGTCTAATCCCAGTCTCTGTGTTCCTGTTTCTAACCCTGACCCTGGCCTAACCCTCCTAGCCTGGTCTAACCCCAGTCTCTCTGTGTTCCTGTTTCTAATCCTGACCCTGACCTAAACCCTCCCAGCCTGGTCTAACACCAGTCTCTCTGTGTTCCTGTTTCTAATCCTGACCCTGACCTAGCCCTCCTAGCCTGGTCTAACCCCAGTCTCTCTGTGTTCCTGTTTCTAACCCTGACCCTGACCTAACCCTGACCCTGACCTAACCCTCCTAGCCTGGTCTAACCCTCCTAGCCTGGTCTAACCCCAGTCTCTCTCTCTGTGTTCCTGTTTCTAACCTTGACCAGTGTGAAACGTATTCATCGGAGCACAAAATTTTTAAAATATATATATTAGCAATATTTAACTTTCATACATTCACAAGTGCAATACACCAAATTAAAGCTTTACTTCTTGTTAATCCAGCCACCGTCAGATTTCAAAAAGGATTTACTGCGAAAGCAAACCATGCTATTATCTGAGGACAGCACCCCATCATACAAACACATAACAATCACATTTCAATCTGCCAGGTGCGACACAAAACTCAGAAATAAAGATATAATTCATGCCTTACCTTTGAAGATCCTCTCCTGTTGGCATTCCAATATGTCCCAGAAACATCTCAAATGGTCCTTTTGTTCGATTAATTCCGTCGTTATATCTCCAAAATGTCCATTTATTTGGCGCGCCTGATCCAGAAAAACACTGGTTCCAACTCACGCAACATGACTACAAAATATCTAATAATTCCTATGTAATGTAATTCAGATATAGCCAAATGTAATTCAGATATAGTCAAGCGTAATTCAGATATAGCCAAATGTAATTCAGATATAGCCAAGCGTAATTCAGATATAGCCAAGCGTAAATCAGTTTAGATTTCAAGGCCACATGATGTAATGCCTCACAAAGGTTTTTTTTTAATGACAGAGTTGTATTCTCCTCTGTATCCGGCCGTTGTGTCTTAGTAGCCTGTTAGATCCAGTGTCCAGTAGCAGCTACAGGATATCCTGGCGGGTGTGTACCCCTCTGTCTCAATGGACCTGCTAGACTATATTTACAACCTAATAAACAGAGGAACTTCTAATATTACTGATAGAGATTAGGTTTTACAGTGTTGTATTCACCTTGATCGTATCCTGTTTGTGCAGAGACCTTGTACTATTAGCTACAGGATGTCCTGATGTACCCTACAGAGTAGTGTACTATAGATACAGGATGATGTACCCTACAGAGTAGTGTACTATAGATACAGGATGATGTACCCTACAGAGTAGTGTACTATAGATACAGGATGATGTACCCTACAGAGTAGTGTACTATAGATACAGGATGCCCTGATGTACCCTACAGAGTAGTGTACTATAGATACAGGATGTCCTGATGTACCCTACATAGTAGTGTACTATAGATACAGGATGATGTACCCTACAGAGTAGTGTACTACAGATACAGGATGATGTACCCTAGAGAGTAGTGTACTATAGATACAGGATGATGTACCCTACACAGTAGTGTACTATAGATACAGGATGATGTACCCTACAGAGTAGTGCACTATAGATACAGGATGCCCTGATGTACCCTACAGAGTAGTGTACTATAGATACAGGATGATGTACCCTACATAGTAGTGCACTACAGATACAGGATGATGTACCCTACAGAGTAGTGTACTATAGATACAGGATGATGTACCCTACAGAGTAGTGTACTATAGATACAGGATGATGTACCCTAGAGAGTAGTGTACTATAGATACAGGATGTCCTGATGTACCCTACACAGTAGTGTACTATAGATACAGGATGATGTACCCTACAGAGTAGTGTACTATAGATACAGGAAGGCCTGCTTTACTCTCTTGTTGGAGCATATTTGTAACGGCCTTGTAATTTAAAAGAATAGTAAATCTTTCCTCCCTAAACCCACAATAGGATAATAACCATGATTACTTTGCCAGAGTTTTGAACCTCTCACCCCGTCACTAAAACTCCCCTCACAGGATTTATAACATCTGAGCAGCAATTAATATTATTACTAGAAGTACTAGAAGTAAAATCATCCACCAACAAAACTGTTTAAGTATTCCTAAGTTTTTGGGGGGTGCATCTTGTACATCTTTGCCATTGCTCTCTGTGATCAAGGTTCACAACCTAACGAACGGAGAAATGTGTTCCTTTACACATCAATAGCTATATAGACGTCTCTCAAATACTGATGAGAAAATGTTGAATTGTTTTGCGGAGCACAGAAACAAAGAGGCTGCTGCGGAAGGTAAATAAAGATTGGATTCAAAAGATTAAGAGTTTTAATATCACGTGTACAAGTACGGTGAAATACATTTCTTACTCTAAACCCCAGCAATGCAGTAATCAATGACAATAACAAGGTAGAACAAAAACAAGAGATATAGAAATAAGAAGGTAAGAAGAACACGAGAAGGTAAGAAGAACACGAGAAGGTAAGAAGATGTATACATAAGTATACAGGGTTAGTTCAAATACCGTATTTACAGGAAGTAAGATGGAAATGAAGACTGAACCCAGAACCTCCAAACGGCTGTTGATTTAGCTTCTCTCACCTTAAGTCTGACGTTGTTTTTTTTACACAAAACACACACAGAACACACAACACAACACACACAACACACAAAACACAACACACACACACAAAACACACACACACACACACACCACACAAAACACACAAAACACACAAAACACAAAACACACACAAAACACACAAAACACACACAAAACACACACAAAACACACAAAACACACACAAAACACACAAAACACACAAAACACACAAAGAACACCATGAAACACACACACACACACACACACACACACACACACACACACACACACACACAGAAAACACACACAAGACATTTCTGATAGCTCTACTCCCCAGTCTAATTGGTGCTACAGACCTTGTCTGAAACACTCACCAAAAAAAACACCATTTATGGGCAAAACAATAGTTTTTTTCCCTGTTTGTGTTTCAATGAGTGTTTCAATGACTCAATCACAATTTTGTACGAGAAGAGGTTTTAATTTAGATGTTCTTAGTTTACTCAGCGTATATTTATCGTCTGGAGCCTCTACATCTTCCTGTGAATCCGGTGTGATATAAACACAAATCCCGCTGTCCTTTCCAGCTATGAAGAAGGACTGTATAAATGTTTTCTGGTTGGCTTCATTCTGTTCTCTGTGGAATTATTTTCCTATTTCCCTACAGGCCCTGGTCAAACGTAGTGCACAAGATAGGGAACAGTGTTACATTTATGACCCTTATGGAGTGTTTACTTCTGACCTCATTGTGCTGGCTCAGATATACTCTGTTCCTTTGGCTGAGCCCAGTGTCATCCATGACCCAGCCTGACCCTGTCGGGGGAGGGGGGGGGAGGGGGAGAGAGAGGGAGACCAATTTTTCACATGCAGCAAATACAAATACAACGTTCCCAACGTATCAATAATAAGTTTAACAAGAGGAATGAAATACACAATAATGGAGCTATATACAGGAAGTACCAGATCAATGTGGAGCTATATACAGGAAGTACGAGATCAATGTGGAGCTATATACAGGAAGTACCAGATCAATATGGAGCTATATACAGGAAGTACCAGATCAATGTGGAGCTATATACAGGAAGTACCAGATCAATATGGAGCTATATACAGGAAGAATCAGATCAATGTGGAGCTATATACAGGAAGTACCAGATCAATGTGGAGCTATATACAGGAAGTACCAGATCAATATGGAGTTATATACAGGAAGTACCAGATCAATGTGGAGCTATATACAGGAAGTACCAGATCAATGTGGAGCTATATACAGGAAGTATCAGATCAGTGTGGAGCTATATACAGGGAGTACCAGATCAATGTGGAGCTCTATACAGGAAGTACCAGATCAATGTGGAGCTATATACAGGAAGAACCAGTACCAGATCAATATGGAGCTATATACAGGAAGTACTAGATCAATTTGAGCTATATACAGGAAGTACCAGATCAATGTGGAGCTATATACAGGAAGTACCAGATCAATGTGGAGCTATATAGAGGAAGTACCAGATCAATGTGGAGCTATATACAGGAAGTACCAGATCAATATGGAGCTATATACAGGAAGTACCAGATCAATGTGGAGCTATATACAGGAAGTACCAGATCAATGTGGAGACGTACAAGGCATTTGAGTTAGATATGTACATGTGTGTGTGTGTGTTTGTGTTTGTGTTTGAGCGCACGCTTGTGTACTGTTTGTCTGTGGGTTTGTGTGAGCTTGTTAGTGTAGTAGTGTGTGTGTGTGTGTGTGTGTGTGTGTGTGTGTGTGTGTGTGTGTGTGTGTGTGTGTGTGTGTGTGAGCGCGAGTGTGTATATAGTGTGTATAGTGTGTATATAGTGTGTATAGTGTGTATAGTGTGTATAGTGTGTATATAGTGTGTATAGTGTGTATATAGTGTGTATAGTGTGTATAGTGTATATATAGTGTGTATAGTGTGTATATAGTGTGTATATATAGTGTGTATAGTGTGTATATAGTGTGTATAGTGTGTATAGTGTGTATATAGTGTGTATAGTGTGTATATAGTGTGTATAGTGTGTATATAGTGTGTATAGTGTGTATATAGTGTGTATATAGGTTGTATAGTGTATATATATTTTATATAGGTTGTATAGTGTGGATATAGTGAGTATTGTGTGTATATACTGTGTATAGTGTGTATAGTGTGTATAGTGTGTATATAGTGTATCTATATAGTGTGTGTATATAGTGTATGTATATAGTGTGTGTATAGTGTGTATATAGTGTGTATATAGTGTGTATAGTGTGTATATAGTGTGTATATAGGTTGTATAGTATGTGTATATAGTGTGTATAGTGTGTATATAGTGTGTACATTTTGTGTATTGTGTGCATATAGTCTTGTGTGCATAGACTCCGTGCTAGATACAGTCCATGCAGAAACCTTTTATTTACCAATTTTGCAGTCTTATGACACTGTCTAGTAGGTATATAGTGTGTATATAGTGTGTACATTTTGTATAGTGTGTATTGTGTGCAATACACAATTGTGTCCGGACAGTAGCAGAGTGAACCGTCTTGGATGCCTGGAGTCTTTCACCGGACCCCGGTGATGTACTGGGGCCGTCTACACCAAATCAAATCAAATTTATTTATATAGCCCTTCGTACATCAGCTGATATCTCAAAGTGCTGTACAGAAACCCAGCCTAAAACCCCAAACAGCAAGCAATGCAGGTGTAGATGCAAGTTGGCAAGGAAAAACTCCCTATAAAGGCCAAAACCTAGGAAGAAACCTACAGAGGAACCAGGCTATGAGGGGTGGCCAGTCCTCTTCTGGCTGTGCTGGGTGGAGATTATAACAGAACATGGCCAAGATGTTCAAATGTTCATAAATGACCAGCATGGTCAAATAATAATAATCACAGTAGTTGTCGAGGGTGCAGCAAGTCAGCACCTCAGGAGTAAATGTCAGTTGGTTTTTCATAGCCAATCATTAAGAGTATCTCTACCACTCCTGCTGTCTCTAGAGAGTTGAAAACAGCAGGTCTGGGACAGGTAGCACGTCCGGTGAACAGGTCAGGGTTCCATAGTCGCAGGCAGAACAGTTGAAACTGGAGCAGGAGCACGGCCAGGTGGACTGGCGACAGCAAGGAGTCTTCATGCCTGGTAGTCCTGAGGCATGGTCCTAGGGCTCAGGTCCTCCGAGAGAGAGAGAAAAAGAGAAAGAGAATTAGAGAGAGCATATTTAAATTCACACAGGACACCGGATAGGACAGGAGAAGTACTCCAGATTTAACAAACTGACCCTAGCCCCCCAACACATAAACTACTGCAGCATAAAAACTGGAGGCTGAGACAGGAGGGGTCAGGAGACACTGTGGCCCCATCCGATGATACCCCGGACAGGGCCAAACAGGAAGGATATAACCCCACCCACGTTGCCAAAGCACAGCCCCCACACCACTAGAGGGATATCTTCAACCACCAACTTACCATCCTGAGACAAGGCCGAGTATAGCCCACAAAGATCTCCGTCACGGCACAACCCAAGGGGGGGCGCCAACCCAGACAGGAAGATCACGTCAGTGGACTCAACCCACTCAAGTGACACACCCCTCCTAGGGAGGGCATGGAAGAGCACCAGTAAGCCAGTGACTCAGCCCCTGTAATAGGGTTAGAGGTAGAGAATCCCAGTGGAAAGAGGGGAAACGGCCAGGCACAGACAACAAGGGCGGTTCGTTGCTCCAGTGCCTTTCCATTCACCTTCACACTCCTGGGCCAGACTACACTCAATCATATGACCCAAGACATGAGTCTTCAGTAAAGACTTAAAGGTTGAGGCCGAGTCTGCGTCTCTCTCTCTAGCGAATTTGCAGTCAAGGGCGTTGCATTTGCCATTCCAGGTGGTGATGCAGACAGTCAAGATGCTCTCGATGGTGCAGCTGTATAACTTTTTGAGACTCTGAGGGCCAGTGTCTTTTCAGCCTCCTGATGGGGCTCTGTCGCCAGGCACCGTCTGTAGGGCTCTGGGCAAAACTACTATATAAGGTATTGGGTGCCAATTTGGATGCTTCCCTCTTCTTGTCCTATGCCTCGACATGTCTCCATGACTAGGCCTGACGACTGCAGTATGACAACACCAAGCAGGTGACCCCTGAACCCTGTTTTAACAGGAAGGAACATAAGGAGCATGGAGGCTGTTTATACTAGTCAACATACCTCAACAGAGACACACAGTCTGAGTGCATCAACAATGAATGTAAAGACACACACACACAAACACACACACAGAGGTTGGAGACTGAGCTTTTACTTTTTACTAAGATAACACCATGTTCTCAGGGCTGTTAGATACAACTATGTTACCAGGGCTGTTAGATAACACTATGTTCTCAGGTCTGTTAGAAAACACTATGTTCTCAGGGATGTTAGATAACACTATGTTACCAGGGCTGTTAGATAACACTATGTTACCAGGGCTGTTAGATAACACTATGTTCTCAGGGCTGTTAGATAACACTATGTTACCAGGGCTGTTAGATAACACTATGTTCTCAGGGCTGTTAGATAACACTATGTTACCAGGGCTGTTAGATAACACTATGTTCTCAGGGCTGTTAGATAACACTATGTTCTCAGGGCTGTTAGATAACACTATGTTCTCAGGGCTGTTAGATAACACTATGTTCTCAGGGCTGTTAGATAACACTATGTTCTCAGGGCTGTTAGATAACACTATGTTAGATAACACTATGTTCTCAGGGCTGTTAGATAACACTATGTTCTCAGGGCTGTTAGATAACACTATGTTCTCAGGGCTGTTACCTAGATAACACTATGTTCTCAGGGCTGTTAGATAACACTATGTTCTCAGGGCTGTTACCTAGATAACACTATGTTCTCAGGGCTGTTAGATAACACTATGTTCTCAGGGCTGTTACCTAGATAACACTATGTTCTCAGGGCTGTTAGATAACACTATGTTCTCAGGGCTGTTACCTAGATAACACAATGTTCTCAGGGCTGTTACACAATGTTACCAGGGCTGTTAGATAACACTATGTTACCAGGGCTGTTAGATAACACTATGTTCTCAGGGCTGTTAGATAACACTATGTTCTCAGGGCTGTTAGATAACACTATGTTCTCAGGGCTGTTACCTAGATAACACAATGTTACCAGGGCTGTTACCTAGATAACACAATGTTACCAGGGCTGTTACCTAGATAACACTATGTTCTCAGGGCTGTTACCTAGATAACACAATGTTACCAGGGCTGTTACCTAGATAACACTATGTTCTCAGGGCTGTTACCTAGATAACACAATGTTACCAGGGCTGTTACCTAGATAACACTATGTTCTCAGGGCTGTTACCTAGATAACACTATGTTCTCAGGGCTGTTAGATAACACTATGTTCTCAGGGCTGTTACCTAGATAACACAATGTTAGATAACACAGTTCTCAGGCTGTTACCTAGATAACACAATGTTCTCAGGGCTGTTACCTAGATAACACAATGTTACTCAGGGCTGTTACCTAGATAACACAATGTTACCAGGGCTGTTACATTCCATCTTATCTCAACATTCCTCTATCAGCCTGCAAACATTCTATTACATAGACTCCCATACAACAACTGAGTTTACAAAACATTAAGAACACCTTCCTAATATTCAGTTGCATCCCCCCTTTTGCCCTCAGAACTGCCAGGTTGGTGGACCATTTTTGATACACACAGGAAACTGTTGAACATGGAAAACCCAGCAGCGTTTTAGTTCTTGACCTACTACCCATACCCCATTCATAGACACTTCAATCTTTAACCTTGCCCATTCACCCTCTGAATGGCACACATACACAACCCATGTTTCAAGTGTCTCAAAGCATCAAAATCCTTAATTAACCTGTCTCCTCCCCTTCATCTATTCTGATTGAAATGGATTTAACAAGTGACATCAATAAGGGATCATAACTTTCACCTGGATTCACCTGGTCAGTCTGTCATGGAAAGAGCAGGTGTTCTTAATGTTTTGTATACTCGGTGTATACAAATGTGAAAAACTAAAAAACACTTTTTTGGGGGGACGAGTGGTCACTATATACTGAACAAAAATATAACAATTGCAACGATTTACAGTTCATTTAAGGAAATCAGTAAATTGAAATAATATTCATTAGGCTCTAATCTATGGATTTCACATGACTGTGCAGGGGTGCAGCCATGGGTGGGCCTGGGAGGGCATGGGCCCACCCACTGGGAGCCAGGCCCATCCACTGGGGAGCCAGACCCATCCACTGGGGAGCCAGGCCCATCCACTGGGGAGCCAGACCCATCCACTGGGGAGCCAGGCCCATCCACTGGGGAGCCAGACCCATCCACTGGGGAGCCAGGCCCATCCACTGGGGAGCCAGGCCCACCCACTGGGGAGCCAGGCCCATCCAATGGGGAGCCAGACCCATCCACTGGGGCGCCAGGCCCATCCACTGGGGAGCCAGACCCACCCACCAGGCCCATCCACTGGGGAGCCAGGCCCAGCCACTGGGGAGCCAGGCCCATCCACATCCACTGGGGAGCCAGGCCCACCACTGGGGAGCCAGGCCCAGCTGGGGAGCCAGGCCCATCCACTGGGGTGCCAGGCCCATCCACTGGGGAGCCAGACCCATCCACTGGGGAGCCAGACCCACCCACTGGGGAGCCAGGCCCACCCTCTTGGTAGACAGGCCCACCCTCTTGGTAGGCAGGCCCACCCTCTTGGTAGGCAGGCCCACCCTCTTGGTAGGCAGGCCCACCCTCTTGGTAGACGCCCAGCCAATCAAAATGTTGTTTTTTTATCCACAAAAGGGCTTTATTATAGATCAGGGCCATCACAATAATGTGGAGATAAGTGAAGTGACACTGTCTGTGTCTCGCTGTTTTGTGTGTGTGTGTGTGTGTGTGTGTGTGTGTGTCTGTCTCAGCTGTTACGGGCAAGACTCACCAATTAACCAATTATCTATTTTTAGGGTTTCAAGCTCATTTGAGTCCAGCAGCAACAGGAGAAAGAATAGAAAAGCCTCTCTCTTCATCTTTCCTAAAGCCTTCTCTCTTTTCCCTGTTAAAAAAGTCCTTATGTAGAGTCTTGAGAAGACCGCTTGGCCGAGGCGTTAATGTGGCGTCCCTTCACATCGTCCATATGCAGACCAGGCCCCTGTAACATTGTTATGTTTGGAATGTGGCGGCAGGGTAGCCTAGTGGTTAGAGTGTCGGACTAGTAACCGAAAGGTTGCAAGTTCGAATCCCTGAGCTGACAAGGTACAAATCTGTCGTTCTGCCCCTGAACAGGCAGTTAACCCACTGTTCCTAGGCCGTCATTGAAAATAAGAATTTGTTCATAACTGACTTGTCTGGTTAAATAAAGGTCAAATTAAAATTAAAAATGTTTAGGCTGAACCGATGTTCTTTATAGTAGAACTGGGTTCAAATACTATTTTGAAATAATTTTAAATTCTTGATTGAGCTTGCCTGGCTAAATGGACCAAAGATAATAGTCACAAAACTCTAACAAACCTGCCTATCTGGAACTACAGGCAGACTAGAGATAATGCTTCAAATATTTCAAATATTTCAAATACTATTTGAACCCAGGTCTGGAAGCTGTGCTGTTGATGAGTCTAAAATAGCATGCTAGCCATGGTCGACAGAAGTCAGTTAACTGTAGTCTAGCACCCCAGGGCCTGTTATGTGGAGCTGGCTAGCAAACAGAGGGAGGATTCAAGAAATGAAAACGGCTGTCTTGAGAAACTAGGATTATTAATGTGTCATCGTGTCTCCCAGTCCTCCTGTCCTCCTTTTTCCTCCTGTCTGTCTCCTCTCACAGGATCTAACACTGCTTCCTCTGACACACCGCAGCCCTGGTCTGAGATACGTAGCCTGGTTCACTCATCTGTTTGGGTTTTCTGGCCACTCTGTGTGTGACAATGACAATGGGATTTTGCAAGACAGCACAAACAGATCTGGGACCAGGCTATTGCCCTGTTTCCACTAATGCAAGCACTACTGTATATCTCCACACCTGTATACCAAAGCTAGGCTATTCCAAGGCTAGGGTATACCAAGGCTAGGGTATACCAAGGCTAGGGTATACCAAGGCTAGGCTATTCCAAGGTTAGGGTATACCAAGGCTAGGGTATACCAAGGCTAGGCTATTCCAAGGTTAGGGTATACCAAGGCTAGGGTATACCAAGGCTAGGCTATTCCAAGGCTAGGGTATACCAAGGCTAGGGTATACCAAGGCTAGGGTATGCCAAGGCAAGGGTATACCAAGGCTAGGCTATTCAAAGGCTAGGCTATTCCAAGGCTAGGGTATACTAAGGCTAGGCTATTCCAAGGCTAGGGTATACCAAGGCTAGGGTATACCAAGGCAAGGGTATACCAAGGCTAGGGTATACCAAGGCTAGGGAATACCAAGGCTAGGCTATTCCAAGGCTAGGGTATACCAAGGCAAGGGTATACCAAGGCTAGGGTATACCAAGGCTAGGCTATACCAAGGCTAGGGTATACCAAGGCTAGGCTATACCAAGGCTAGGCTATACCAAGGCTAGGGTATACCAAGGCTAGGCTATACCAAGGCTAGGCTATACCAAGGCTAGGGTATACCAAGGCTAGGCTATACCAAGGCTAGGGTATACCAAGGCTAGGCTATTCCAAGGCTAGGGTATACCAAGGCAAGGGTATACCAAGGCTAGGGTATACCAAGGCAAGGGTATACCAAGGCAAGGGTATACCAAGGCTAGGGTATACCAAGGCTAGGCTATACCAAGGCTAGGGTATACCAAGGCTAGGCTATTCCAAGGCTAGGGTATACCAAGGCAAGGGTATACCAAGGCTAGGGTAGACTAAGGCAAGGATACTGCTGATGATACTCCCTGCTGCCTGCTGCATCCTTGTTCAATGCTATGCATTTTGATCACCAGCAGTCTGTTCTGACCCCAACCCTCATGTTTATGTGCATTCTAAATACTATCTGCGTTAGATTGACTCACAGGTCTAGTGGTGAGGGTGAGAGAGTGTCTCAGGAGGAGAGGAGGGGGTGAGAGGAGGAGGGGAGGGTTGAGTGTGTTCAGCTGCTGCAACAGAGGGCATTCAGGAGTCTCTCTATTCCATGTTAAGTCTCTCACAGGAACTCAAGAGTCTAAATTGTTGAACTCTAATTCAGAATTAGATAGGAAGGTAAGGGTTTTTTGCTGTCCAGGGAGAAACCAAACAATAAAAAAATCCCAGTTTTGTTTCCTGTGTTTGTTAGAATGAGTCTGATAGCCGTGTGTGTGTCAGCTGTTCCACCCTGCGTCATTCCAGCAGCACAAACCAAAGTGGTGAAGTACAGGACTATAGGCCCATATAGAGACACTGTGGTGGGGCAGTGGGCCCATTAAGATACATTGTGGTGGGGCAGTGGGCCCATAGAGACACTGTGGTGGTGCAGTGGGCCCATTAAGAGACATTGTGGTGGGGCAGTGGGCCCATATAGAGACACTGTGGTGGGGCAGTGGGCCCACAGAGACACTGTGGTGGGGTAGTGGGCCCATAGAGACACTGTGGTGGGGTAGTGGGCCCATATAGAGGCACTGTGGTGGGGTAGTGGGCCCATAGAGACACTGTGGTGGGGTAGTGGGCCCATAGAGACACTGTGGTGGGGTAGTGGGCCCATAGAGACACTGTGGTGGGGCAGTGGGCCCATATAGAGACACTGTGGTGGGGCAGTGGGCCCATAGAGACACTGTGGTGGGGTAGTGGGCCCATATAGAGACATTGTGATGGGGCAGTGGGCCCATAGAGACACTGTGGTGGGGCAGTGGGCCCATAGAGACACTGTGGTGGGGCAGTGGGCCCATAGAGACACTGTGTTGGGGTGGTGGGCCCATAGAGACACTGTGGTGGGGCAGTGGGCCCATACAGAGATTCTGTAGTGGGGAAGTGGGCCCATATAGAGGCACTGTGGTGAGGTAGTGGGCCCATAGAGACACTGTGGTGGGGTGGTGGGCCCATAGAGACACTGTGGTGAGGTAGTGGGCCCATAGAGACACTGTGGTGGGGTAGTGGGCCCATAGAGACACTGTGGTGGGGTAGTGGGCCCATAGAGACACCGTGGTGGGGTAGTGGGCCCATAGAGACACTGTGGTGGGGTAGTGGGCCCATAGAGACACCGTGATGGGGCAGTGGGCCCATAGAGACACTGTGATGGGGCAGTGGGCCCATAGGGACACTGTGGTGGGGCAGTGGGCCCATAGAGACACTGTGGTGGGGTAGTGGGCCCATATAGAGACATTGTGGTGGGGCAGTGGGCCCATAGAGACACTGTGGTGGGGCAGTGGGCCCATAGAGACACTGTGGTGGGGTAGTGGGACCATAGAGACACTGTGGTGGGGTAGTGGGCCCATATAGAGGCACTGTGGTGGGGTAGTGGGCCCATAGAGACACTGTGGTGGGGTAGTGGGCCCATGGAGACACTGTGGTGGGGCAGTGGGCTCATATAGAGATACTGTGGTGGGGTAGTGGGCCCATAGAGACACTGTGGTGGGGCAGTGGGCCCATAGAGACACTGTGGTGGGGTAGTGGGCCCATAGAGACACTGTGGTGGGGTAGTGGGACCATAGAGACACTGTGGTGGGGTAGTGGGCCCATATAGAGACACTGTGGTGGGGCAGTGGGCCCATAGAGACACTGTGGTGGGGTAGTGGGCCCATAGAGACACTGTGGTGGGGTAGTGGGCCCATATAGAGGCACTGTGGTGGGGTAGTGGGCCCATAGAGACACTGTGGTGGGGTAGTGGGCCCATAGAGACACTGTGGTGGGGTAGTGGGCCCATAGAGACACTGTGGTGGGGCAGTGGGCTCATATAGAGACACTGTGGTGGGGTAGTGGGCCCATAGATACACTGTGGTGGGGCAGTGGGCCCATATAGACACTGTGGTGGGGTAGTGGGCCCATAGAGACACTGTGGTGGGGTAGTGGGACCATAGAGACACTGTGGTGGGGTAGTGGGCCCATAGAGACACTGTGGTGGGGTAGTGGGCCCATATAGAGACACTGTGGTGGTGTAGTGGGCCCATAGAGACACTGTGGTGGGGCAGTGGGCCCATAGAGACACTGTGGTGGGGTAGTGGGACCATAGAGACACTGTGGTGGGGCAGTGGGCCCACAGAGACACTGTGGTGGGGTAGTGGGCCCATAGAGACACTGTGGTGGGGTAGTGGGCCCATATAGAGGCACTGTGGTGGGGTAGTGGGCCCATAGAGACACTGTGGTGGGGTAGTGGGCCCATATAGAGGCACTGTGGTGGGGTAGTGGGCCCATAGAGACACTGTGGTGGGGTAGTGGGCCCATAGAGACACTGTGGTGGGGTAGTGGGCCCATAGAGACACTGTGGTGGGGCAGTGGGCTCATATAGAGACACTGTGGTGGGGTAGTGGGCCCATAGAGACACTATGGTGGGGTAGTGGGCCCATAGAGACACTGTGGTGGGGTAGGGGGCCCATAGAGACACTGTGGTGGGGTAGTGGGCCCATATAGAGGCACTGTGGTGGTGTAGTGGGCCCATAGAGACACTGTGGTGGGGTAGTGGGCCCATAGAGACACTGTGGTGGGGTAGTGGGCCCATAGAGACACTGTGGTGGGGCAGTGGGCTCATATAGAGACACTGTGGTGGGGTAGTGGGCCCATAGAGACACTGTGGTGGGGTAGTGGGCCCATAGAGACACTGTGGTGGGGTAGGGGGCCCATAGAGACACTGTGGTGGTGCAGTGGGACCATAGAGACACTGTGGTGGGGCAGTGGGCCCATAGAGACACTGTGGTGGGGTAGTGGGCCCATATAGAGACATTGTGGTGGGGCAGTGGGCCCATAGAGACACTGTGGTGGGGCAGTGGGCCCATAGAGACACTGTGGTGGGGCAGTGGGCCCATAGAGACACTGTGTTGGGGTGGTGGGCCCATAGAGACACTGTGGTGGGGCAGTGGGCCCATATAGAGATTCTGTAGTGGGGAAGTGGGCCCATATAGAGGCACTGTGGTGAGGTAGTGGGCCCATAGAGACACTGTGGTGGGGTGGTGGGCCCATAGAGACACTGTGGTGAGGTAGTGGGCCCATAGAGACACTGTGGTGGGGTAGTGGGCCCATAGAGACACTGTGGTGGGGTAGTGGGCCCATAGAGACACCGTGGTGGGGTAGTGGGCCCATAGAGACACTGTGGTGGGGTAGTGGGCCCATAGAGACACCGTGGTGGGGTAGTGGGCCCATAGAGACACTGTGATGGGGCAGTGGGCCCATAGGGACACTGTGGTGGGGCAGTGGGCCCATAGAGACACTGTGGTGGGGTAGTGGGCTCATATAGAGACACTGTGGTGGGGTAGTGGGCCCATAGAGACACTATGGTGGGGTAGTGGGCCCATAGAGACACTGTTGTGGGGTAGGGGGCCCATAGAGACACTGTGGTGGGGTAGTGGGCCCATATAGAGGCACTGTGGTGGTGTAGTGGGCCCATAGAGACACTGTGGTGGGGTAGTGGGCCCATAGAGACACTGTGGTGGGGTAGTGGGCCCATAGAGACACTGTGGTGGGGTAGTGGGCCCATAGAGAGCACTGTGGTGGGGCAGTGGGCCCATATAGAGACACTGTGGTGGGGTAGTGGGCCCATAGAGACACTGTGGTGGGGTAGTGGGCCCATAGAGACACTGTGGTGGGGTGGTGGGCCCATAGAGACACTGTGGTGGGGCCCATAGTGGGCCCATAGAGACACTGTGGTGGGGTAGTGGGCCCATAGAGACACTGTGGTGGGATAGGTGGGCCCATAGAGACACTGTGGTGGGGTAGTGGGCCCATATAGAGGCACTGTGGTGGGGTAGTGGGCCCATAGAGACACTGTGGTGGGGTAGTGGGCCCATAGAGACACTGTGGTGGGGTAGTGGGCCCATAGAGACACTGTGGTGGGGCAGTGGGCCCATAGAGACACTGTGGTGGGGTAGTGGGCCCAAAGAGACACTGTGGTGGGGTAGTGGGCCCATAGAGACACTGTGGTGGGGTAGTGGGCCCATAGAGACACTGTGGTGGGGTAGTGGGCCCATATAGAGACATTGTGGTGGGGCAGTGGGCCCATAGAGACACTGTGGTGGGGCAGTGGGCCCATAGAGACACTGTGGTGGGGCAGTGGGCCCATAGAGACACTGTGTTGGGGTGGTGGGCCCATAGAGACACTGTGGTGGGGCAGTGGGCCCATATAGAGATTCTGTAGTGGGGAAGTGGGCCCATATAGAGGCACTGTGGTGAGGTAGTGGGCCCATAGAGACACTGTGGTGGGGTGGTGGGCCCATAGAGACACTGTGGTGAGGTAGTGGGCCCATAGAGACACTGTGGTGGGGTAGTGGGCCCATAGAGACACTGTGGTGGGGTAGTGGGCCCATAGAGACACTGTGGTGGGGTAGTGGGCCCATAGAGACACTGTGGTGGGGTAGTGGGCCCATAGAGACACCGTGGTGGGGTAGTGGGCCCATAGAGACACTGTGATGGGGCAGTGGGCCCATAGGGACACTGTGGTGGGGCAGTGGGCCCATAGAGACACTGTGGTGGGGTAGTGGGCCCATAGAGACACTGTGGTGGGGTAGTGGGCCCATAGAGACACTGTGGTGGGGTAGTGGGCCCATAGAGACACTGTGGTGGGGTAGTGGGCCCATAGAGACACTGTGGTGGGGCAGTGGGCCCATATAGAGACACTGTGGTGGGGTAGTGGGCCCATAGAGACACTGTGGTGGGGCAGTGGGCCCATAGAGACACTGTGGTGGGGCAGTGGGCCCATAGAGACACTGTGGTGGGGCAGTGGGCCCATAGAGACACTGTGTTGGGGTGGTGGGCCCATAGAGACACTGTGGTGGGGCAGTGGGCCCATATAGAGATTCTGTAGTGGGGAAGTGGGCCCATATAGAGGCACTGTGGTGAGGTAGTGGGCCCATAGAGACACTGTGGTGGGGTGGTGGGCCCATAGAGACACTGTGGTGAGGTAGTGGGCCCATAGAGACACTGTGGTGGGGTAGTGGGCCCATAGAGACACTGTGGTGGGGTAGTGGGCCCATAGAGACACTGTGGTGGGGTAGTGGGCCCATAGAGACACTGTGGTGGGGTAGTGGGCCCATAGAGACACCGTGGTGGGGTAGTGGGCCCATAGAGACACTGTGATGGGGCAGTGGGCCCATAGGGACACTGTGGTGGGGCAGTGGGCCCATAGAGACACTGTGGTGGGGTAGTGGGCCCATATAGAGACATTGTGGTGGGGCAGTGGGCCCATAGAGACACTGTGGTGGTGGGGTAGGGTGGCAGTTGGCTCATAGAGACACTGTGGTGGGGGTAGGGCCATAGAGACACTGTGGTGGGGTAGGGGGCCCATAGAGACACTGTGGTGGGGTAGTGGGCCCATATAGAGGCACTGTGGTGGTGTAGTGGGCCCATAGAGACACTGTGGTGGGGTAGTGGGCCCATAGAGACACTGTGGTGGGGTAGTGGGCCCATAGAGACACTGTGGTGGGGCAGTGGGCTCATATAGAGACACTGTGGTGGGGTAGTGGGCCCATAGAGACACTGTGGTGGGGTAGTGGGCCCATAGAGACACTGTGGTGGGGTAGGGGGCCCATAGAGACACTGTGGTGGGCAGTGGGACCATAGGACACTGTGGTGGGGCAGTGGGCCCATAGAGACACTGTGGTGGGGTAGTGGGCCCATATAGAGACATTGTGGTGGGGCAGTGGGCCCATAGAGACACTGTGGTGGGGCAGTGGGCCCATAGAGACACTGTGGTGGGGCAGTGGGCCCATAGAGACACTGTGTTGGGGTGGTGGGCCCATAGAGACACTGTGGTGGGGCAGTGGGCCCATATAGAGATTCTGTAGTGGGGAAGTGGGCCCATATAGAGGCACTGTGGTGGGGTAGTGGGCCCATAGAGACACTGTGGTGGGGTAGTGGGCCCATAGAGACACTGTGGTGGGGTAGTGGGCCCATAGAGACACTGTGGTGGGGTAGTGGGCCCATAGAGACACTGTGGTGGGGTAGTGGGCCCATAGAGACACTGTGGTGGGGTAGTGGGCCCATAGAGACACCGTGGTGGGGTAGTGGGCCCATAGAGACACTGGTGGGGTAGTGGGCCCATAGAGACACTGTGGTGGGGCAGTGGGCCCATAGACACTGACACTGTGGTGGGGGGGCAGTGGGCCCATAGAGACACTGTGGTGGGGCAGTGGGCTCATATAGAGACACTGTGGTGGGGTAGTGGGCCCATAGAGACACTGTGGTGGGGTAGTGGGCCCATAGAGACACTGTGGTGGGGTAGGGGGCCCATAGAGACACTGTGGTGGTGCAGTGCAGTGGTAAGACCATAGAGACACTGTGACCATAGAGACACTGTGGTGGGGCAGTGGGCCCATAGAGACACTGTGGTGGGGTAGTGGGCCCATATAGAGACATTGTGGTGGGGCAGTGGGCCCATAGAGACACTGTGGGGTGGGGCCCATATAGAGTGGGCCCATAGAGATAGAGACACTGTGGTGGGGCAGTGGGCCCATAGAGACACTGTGTTGGGGTGGTGGGCCCATAGAGACACTGTGGTGGGGCAGTGGGCCCATATAGAGATTCTGTAGTGGGGAAGTGGGCCCATATAGAGGCACTGTGGTGAGGTAGTGGGCCCATAGAGACACTGTGGTGGGGTGGTGGGCCCATAGAGACACTGTGGTGGGGTAGTGGGCCCATAGAGACACTGTGGTGGGGTAGTGGGCCCATAGAGACACTGTGGTGGGGTAGTGGGCCCATAGAGACACTGTGGTGGGGTAGTGGGCCCATAGAGACACTGTGGTGGGGTAGTGGGCCCATAGAGACACCGTGGTGGGGTAGTGGGCCCATAGAGACACTGTGATGGGGCAGTGGGCCCATAGGGACACTGTGGTGGGGCAGTGGGCCCATAGAGACACTGTGGAGACACTGTGGTGGGGTAGTGGGCCCATAGAGACACTGTGTGGTGGGGCAGTGGGCCCATATAGAGACACTGTGGTGGGGTAGTGGGCCCATAGAGACACTGTGGTGGGGTAGTGGGCCCATAGAGACACTGTGGTGGGGTAGTGGGCCCATAGAGACACTGTGGTGGGGTAGTGGGCCCATAGAGACACTGTGGTGGGGTAGTGGGCCCATAGAGACACTGTGGTGGGGTAGTGGGCCCATAGAGACACTGTGGTGGGGCAGTGGGCTCATATAGAGACACTGTGGTGGGGTAGTGGGCCCATAGAGACACTGTGGTGGGGTAGTGGGCCCATAGAGACACTGTGGTGGGGTAGGGGGCCCCGTAGAGACACTGTGGTGGTGCAGTGGGACCATAGAGACACTGTGGTGGGGCAGTGGGCCCATAGAGACACTGTGGTGGGGTAGTGGGCCCATATAGAGACATTGTGGTGGGGCAGTGGGCCCATAGAGACACTGTGGTGGGGCAGTGGGCCCATAGAGACACTGTGGTGGGGCAGTGGGCCCATAGAGACACTGTGTTGGGGTGGTGGGCCCATAGAGACACTGTGGTGGGGCAGTGGGCCCATATAGAGACACTGTAGTGGGGAAGTGGGCCCATATAGAGGCACTGTGGTGAGGTAGTGGGCCCATAGAGACACTGTGGTGGGGTGGTGGGCCCATAGAGACACTGTGGTGAGGTAGTGGGCCCATAGAGACACTGTGGTGGTGTACTGTGGTGGGGTAGTGGGCCCATAGAGACACTGTGGTGGGGTAGTGGGCCCATAGAGACACCGTGGTGGGGTAGTGGGCCCATAGAGACACTGTGGTGGGGTAGTGGGCCCATAGAGACACCGTGGTGGGGTAGTGGGCCCATAGAGACACTGTGATGGGGCAGTGGGCCCATAGGGACACTGTGGTGGGGGCAGTGGGCCCATAGTGGGCCCATAGAGACACTGTGGTGGGGTAGTGGGCCCATATAGAGACACTGTGGTGGGGCAGTGGGCCCATAGAGACACTGTGGTGGGGGTAGTGGGCCCATAGAGACACTGTGGTGGGGTAGTGGGCCCATAGAGACACTGTGGTGGGGTAGTGGGCCCATAGAGACACTGTGGTGGGGTAGTGGGCCCATAGAGACACTGTGGTGGGGTAGTGGGCCCATAGAGACACTGTGGTGGGGCAGTGGGCCCATAGAGACACTGTGGTGGGGTAGTGGGCCCATAGAGACACTGTGGTGGGGCAGTGGGCCCATAGAGACACTGTGGTGGGGTAGTGGGCCCATAGAGACACTGTGGTGGGGTAGTGGGCCCATATAGAGACACTGTGGTGGGGCAGTGGGCCCATAGAGACACTGTGGTGGGGTAGTGGGCCCATAGAGACACTGTGGTGGGGTAGTGGGCCCATAGAGACACTGTGGTGGGGTAGTGGGCCCATAGAGACACTGTGGTGGGGTAGTAGTGGGCCCATAGAGACACTGTGGTGGAGACACTGTGGTGGGGCAGTGGGCCCATAGAGACACTGTGGTGGGGTAGTGGGCCCAGAGACACTGTGGTGGGGCAGTGGGCCCATAGAGACACTGTGGTGGGGTAGTGGGCCCATAGAGACACTGTGGTGGGGTAGTGGGCCCATAGAGACACTGTGGGCCCATGGGGCAGTGGGCCCATAGAGACACTGTGGTGGGGCAGTGGGCCCATACACTAGAGACACTGTGGTGGGGCAGTGGGCCCATAGAGAGACACTGTGGTGGGGTAGTGGGCCCATAGAGACACTGTGGTGGTGGGGACACTGTGTGGGCCCATAGAGACACTGTGGTGGGGTAGTGGGCCCATATAGAGGCACTGTGGTGGGGTAGTGGGCCCATAGAGACACTGTGGTGGGGTAGTGGGCCCATATAGAGATTCTGTAGTGGGGAAGTGGGCCCATATAGAGGCACTGTGGTGGGGTAGTGGGCCCATAGAGACACTGTGGTGGGGTAGTGGGCCCATAGAGACTGTGGTGGGGTAGTGGGCACTGTGGTGGGGTAGTGGGCCCATGGGACCCATAGAGACACTGTGGTGGGGCAGTGGGCCCATAGAGACACTGTGGTGGGGTAGTGGGCCCATAGAGACACTGTGGTGGGGTAGTGGGCCCATAGAGACACTGTGGTGGGGGTAGTGGGCCCATAGACACTGTGGTGGGGTAGTGGGCCACTGTGGTGGGGCAGTGGGCCCATAGAGACACTGTGGTGGGAGACACTGTGGGCCCATAGAGACACTGTGGTGGGGTAGTGGGCCCATAGAGACACTGTGGTGGGGTAGTGGGCCCATAGAGACACTGTGGTGGGGTAGTGGGCCCATAGAGACACTGTGGTGGGGCAGTGGGCCCATAGAGACACTGTGGTGGGGTAGTGGGCCCATAGAGACACTGTGGTGGGGTAGTGGGCCCATATAGAGACACTGTGGTGGGGTGGGCCCATAGTGGGCCCATAGAGACACTGTGGTGGGGTAGTGGGCCCATAGAGACACTGTGGTGGGGTAGTGGGCCACTGTGGTGGGGTGTGGGCCCATAGAGACACTGTGGTGGGGTAGTGGGCCCATATAGAGACACTGTGGTGGGGTAGTGGGCCCATAGAGACACTGTGGTGGGGCAGTGGGCCCATAGAGACACTGTGGTGGGGTAGTGGGCCCATAGAGACACTGTGGTGGGGTACTGTGGTGGGGCAGTGGGCCATAGAGACACTGTGGTGGGGTAGTGGGCCCATAGAGACACTGTGGTGGGGCAGTGGGCCCATAGAGACACTGTGGTGGGGCAGTGGGCCCATAGAGACACTGTGGTGGGGTAGTGGGCCCATAGAGACACTGTGGTGGGGCAGTGGGCCCATAGAGACACTGTGGTGGGGCCCATAGTGGGCTGTGGTGGGGCAGTGGGCCCAGAGACACTGTGGTGGGGCAGTGGGCCCATAGAGACACTGTGGTGGGGTAGTGGGCCCATAGAGACACTGTGGTGGGGTAGTGGGCCCATAGAGACACTGTGGTGGGGCAGTGGGCCCATATGTGGTGGGGACATTCTGTGGTGGGGTAGTGGGCCCATAGAGACACTGTGGTGGGGTAGTGGGCCCTTAGAGACACTGTGGTGGGGTGGTGGGCCCATATAGAGACACTGTGGTGATGTAGTGGGCGCATAGAGACACTGTGGTGAGGTAGTGGGCGCATAGAGACACTGTGGTGGGGTAGTGGGCCCATAGAGACACTGTGGTGGGGTAGTGGGCCCATAGAGACACTGTGGTGGGGTAGTGGGCCCATAGAGACACTGTGGTGGGGTAGTGGGCCCATAGAGACACCGTGGTGGGGTAGTGGGCCCATAGAGACACCGTGGTGGGGTAGTGGGCCCATAGAGACACTGTGGTGACTGTGGTGAGACACTGTGGTGGGGCAGTGGGCCCATAGACACTGGGTAGTGGGCCCATAGAGACAGCGTGGTGGGGTAGTGGGCCCATAGAGACACTGTGGTGGGGCAGTGGGCCCATAGAGACACTGTGGTGGGGTAGTGGGCCCATAGCGTCTGCTAAATGACTTAAATGTAAATGTAAATATAGAGACATTGTGGTGGGGTAGTGGGCCCATATAGAGACATTGTGGTGGGGCAGTGGGCCCATATAGAGACACTGTGGTGGGGCAGTGGGCCCATAGAGACACTGTGGTGGGGTAGTGGGCCCATAGAGACACTGTGGTGGGGTAGTGGGCCCATATAGAGGCACTGTGGTGGGGTAGTGGGCCCATAGAGACACTGTGGTGGGGTAGTGGGCCCATAGAGACACTGTGGTGGGGTAGTGGGCCCATAGAGACACTGTGGTGGGGCAGTGGGCTCATATAGAGACACTGTGGTGGGGTAGTGGGCCCATAGAGACACTGTGGTGGGGCAGTGGGCCCATAGAGACACTGTGGTGGGGTAGTGGGCCCATAGAGACACTGTGGTGGGGTAGTGGGACCATAGAGACACTGTGGTGGGGTAGTGGGCCCATAGAGACACTGTGGTGGGGCAGTGGGCCCATAGGGACACTGTGGTGGGGTAGTGGGCCCATAGAGACACTGTGTTGGGGTGGTGGGCCCATAGAGACACTGTGGTGGTGCAGTGGGCCCATATAGAGACATTGTGGTGAGGCAGTGGACGCATAGAGACACTGTCCTATTGTATTACGGACAGAGTGGTGATGTTCTGTACTGTAGGATTGTACTATTCACACAGAGTGGTTCTGTAGCCTACTGTAGTGCTGTATGCAGACCTAAGGGTGCTAATGATAGCTAGTGGTGCTAGGCTAGTGGAACCACGACCAGCGTGCCAAGCCAACAGCCCTCTGATTGCCAACAGTGAAGGAATAACAGCTAGCTATACAAGGCCTGGATTAACACACTGCCAACCTAACATCGGTCCACAGAACCAGTATCAACCTGGGAGGAGACCTAGAGCCTGACGCGCACACACACACACACACACACACACACACACACACACACACACACACACACACACACACACACACACACACACACACACACACACACAGACCTCCCTCCCACCACATCTGGGCCTGCTTACTAAATGAGAGAACAGGCAACACTTCGTATCCCAATTGGCACCCTATTCCCTGTGCACTACCTTTGACCAGCGGCCTATACGTTATATAGGGTGGCATTTGGGACGTAAGTAGTGAGCCTAGAGCCTAGCTGAGTTCTACCGCTGATGCAAATACAATAAGGTTATGAAAATAGAAAAGAGAACACTCTGAACCAGCGTTCCCTTTCTAGGACTGAAGTGGACTTGTAAAAAGAGCAGTAGCCTTGTTGTGAGTGGCTGCTTGAATGGGTTCCTTTGTTGCTAGGAGATGGTGAATGATTGTTTTGTTCTGTTCGGGTTTTCAAGCCGCGGAGCTGTACTGTGGCAGTTGGAGAGAGTTCACTTCCCCTTTTTGCATCCCAAATCGTACCCTATTCTCTATATAGTGCACTACTTTAGACCATATAGGGAATAGGGTACTGTATAGGGTATAGGGTGCTATATAGGGAATAGGGTGCTATATAGGGAATAGGGTGCTATATAGGGAATAGGGTGCTATATTAGACTTAGAACCTCCATCAGAGGCATCACCCAGCAAACAGGGGATGTCCTGAGGACATTCGTCGACGTTCCCATTAGGTCTCTTGAGGGTTTCAGCTCGACGTTACCCCGTTGACGTTCTGAGAACGTTCTAAGAACGTTGCGTTATAGTCCAAAGGGAACGTTCTCTGGGGGGACCTTTGGCTAATTCCTTGCATGTGTCCAGGACATCACTGAGGACAGTTTCACAACCTTTTTACAACACTCTCAGTACATTTTATTTAACATTTTTATACTTGCGGTTTGTTAAGACGTTCTTAGGACATTGCATTTTGGTCCAAAGGCAACGTTCTCTGGGGGACAATTGTATACTTCCGGTTTGTTAAGACGTTCTTAGGACATTGCGTGTTGGTCCAAAGGCAACGTTCTCTGGGGGACAATTTTATAGTTCCCGGGTTTGTTAGGACGTTCTTAAGACAATATGTCATGGTCCCCTGACATTCGTAGGACGTTGTGTCACTGTCCCCTGGAGGTTTTGTCTAGTTCCCAGTTTGTCCCAGGGACATTCTCAGGACCAACCAGGAGCTAGACAAAACCTCTAGACTTTAGGCGACTATTTCATGATGTCCTGGGGACATCCTAAAAAGTCATTATTGTTTTCATGGCAGTTGGGTGGATGGGAAGGGCATTATTCTAAAAAACTTGAGATATGAAGGCTACTTTGTATCTATATTCGTTTATGAGGACCAGCCCCCTCCTCGGTTGACCTTGGCCTGACAGAAAGGGTACAGAGGTTGTGTGTCTCAAATTGAACACTATACACTACTGTTGAACTGCCTCATGTGCCAGTGTACTACCCTATAGACTCTGGTCAGTAAACTACCCTATAGACTCTGGTCAGTATACTACCCTATAGACTCTGGTCAGAGTACTACCCTATAGACTCTGGTCCCTATAGACTCTGGTCAGACTCTGGTCAGTACTACCCTATAGACTCTGGTCAGTGTACTACCCTATAGACTCTGGTCAGAGTACTACCCTATAGACTCTGGTCAGTATACTACCCTATAGACTCTGGTCAGAGTACTACCCTATAGACTCTGGTCAGTGTACTACCCTATAGACTCTGGTCAGAGTACTACCCTATAGACTCTGGTCAGTAAACTACCCTATAGACTCTGGTCAGAGTACTACCCTATAGACTCTGGTCAGTGTACTACCCTATAGACTCTGGTCAGAAAACTTGTGGTTGGGAACGGTAGGGTGACCATGGTTGGGAAGGGTAGGGTGACTGTGGTTGAATAGGGTGACCGTGGTTGGGAAGGGTAGGGTGACCGTGGCTTTGGAAGGATAGGGTGACCGTGGTTGGGAAGGGTAGGGTGACCGTGGCTTTGGAAGGGTAGGGTGACCGTGGTTGGGAAGGGTAGGGTGACTGTGGTTGGGAAGGGTAGGGTGAATGTGGTTGGGAAGGGTAGGGTGACCATGGCTTTGGAAGGGTAGGGTGACCGTGGTTGGGAAGGGTAGGGTGACCGTGGTTGGGAAGGGTAGGGTGACCGTGGTTTTGGAATGGTAGGGTGACCGTGGTTGGGAAGGGTAGGGTGACCGTGGTTTTGGAAGGGTAGGGTGACCGTGGTTGGGAAGGGTGACCGTGGTTGGGAAGGGTAGGGTGACCGTGGTTGGGAAGGGTAGGGTGACTGTGGTTGGGAAGGGTGACCGTGGTTGGGAAGGGTAGGGTGACCGTGGTTGGGAAGGGTAGGGTGACCGTGGTTGGGAAGGGTTGGGTGACCGTGGTTTTGGAAGGGGAGGGTGACCGTGGTTGGGAAGGGTAGGGTGACTGTGGTTGGGAAGGGTAGGGTGACCGTGGTTGGGAAGGGTTGGGTGACCGTGGTTTTGGAAGGGGAGGGTGACCGTGGTTGGGAAGGGTTGGGTGACCGTGGTTTTGGAAGGGGAGGGTGACTGTGGTTGGGAAGGGTAGGGTGACCATGGTTGGGAAGGGTAGGGTGACCGTGGTTTTGGAAGGGTAGGGTGACCGTGGTTTTGGAAGGGTAGGGTGACCATAGTTGGAGGGGAATTGTTTAAACCTGATTTAATCTGCCTTCTTGATGTAATCTGCCCTCTTGATTTAATTTGCTTAGCATACAGTCCTGATGAGATTAATTCATTTTCTGACTGATTTTCTCCTTAATTGACTTTGGAGAAGGAAGAAGAGGAGGAGAAGGAGGAAGACGAGGAGGAGGGGAGCAGATGGGTACCTGATGATGATTTACTCACTAACATTAGCTCTCTCTCTCTCATTATCTCTCTCTCTCTCTCTCTCTCTCTACCTCTCCCTCTTTCATCTTTATCTCTCTCTCTCCACCTCTCTCTCTCTCTCTCTCTCTCTCTCCCTCTCTCCACCTCTCTCTCTCTCTCTCTCTCTCTCTCTTTCTCTCCCTCTCTCTACCTCTCCCTCTTTCATCTTTCTCTCCCTCTCTCCACCTCTCCCTCTCTCTCTCTCTCTCCCTCTCTCCACCTCTCCCTCTCTCTCTCTCTCTCTCTCTCTCTCTCTCTCTCTCTCTCTCTCTCTCTCTCTCTCTCTGTCTACCTCCCTCCATCATCTATAGCTCTTTTGTCCTTCATTTCAACATGTAATACTTATGACTTAACCATCAGGATGCCAAACTAGCTCCTCCATGCCAACTCTAGATGATTATAAATGTATTAGGCGTTAGGACATAAAAGGCCGTAGGGTAGCTAGCGTCTTTGTAGTTGGCCTAGTGCTAATGCTAAACCTTCCCGACCAGGGAATTACCATGGAAAATACCAGTCAGTTCTGCGGTTAGCTGTAAACTGCCCCATTTAGATCATAGCATAGGGTTTTGAGTATGGGTAGAGTACATTTTTATGAAACATCTATATAGCTACGTGATTGTTATAGCCTAGCCTGGACACAGAGGATTACTCTACAATAAATAACACAAGTACTGAGCTACAGTATATTGTATGACGGGGAAAATGTGTAGGGTTCGGTGGTTCTGGTTACGGTGGCCTGTCTCGTGGCTTTCTTGTTCCAAAATAACTATGAATAAACAGACATGTTTTCAACTATACTGAACAAAATTATAAACACAACAAGCAACAGGTCTGCGGTTAGAGCCTAGCGGTTAGAGCCTAGAGGTTAGAACCTAGTGGGTAGAACCTAGTGGATAGAACCTAGTGGTTAGAGCCTCGTGGTTAGAGCCTCGTGGTTAGAGCCTAGTGGTTAGAGCCTCGTGGTTAGAGCCTAGTGGTTAGAACCTAGTGGGTAGAACCTAGTGGATAGAACCTAGTGGTTAGAGCCTAGTGGTTAGAACCTAGTGGGTAGAACCTAGTGGATAGAACCTAGTGGTTAGAGCCTCATGGTTAGAGCCTAGTGTTTAGAGCCTAGTGGTTAGAGCCTAGTGGTTAGAACCTAGTGGTTAGAGCCTCGTGGTTAGAGCTTAGTGGTTAGAGCCTCGTGGTTAGAGCTTAGTGGTTAGAGCCTCTTGGTTAGAGCCTCGTGGTTAGAGCCTAGTGGTTAGAGCCTAGTGGTTAGAGCCTAGTGGTTAGAACCTAGTGGTTAGAGCCTCGTGGTTAGAGCTTAGTGGTTAGAACCTAGTGGTTAGAGCCTCGTGGTTAGAGCTTAGTGGTTAGAGCCTTGTGGTTAGAGCCTAGTGGTTAGAGCCTAGTGGTTAGAGCCTCGTGGTTAGAGCCTCGTGGTTAGAGCCTCGCGGTTAGAGCCTAGCGGTTAGAGCCTAGCGGTTAGAACCTAGTGGTTAGAACCTAGCGGTTAGAGCCTCGTGGTTAGAGGCTAGTGGTTAGAGCCAATTGGTTAGAGCCTAGTGGTTAGAGCCTAGTGGTTAGAGCCTCGTGGTTAGAGCCTAGGGGTTAAAGCCTCGTGGTTAGAGCCTTGTGGTTAGAGCCTAGCGGTTAGAGCCTAGTGGTTAGAGCCTAGTGGTTAGAACCTAGTGGTTAGAGCCTCGTGGTTAGAGCCTCGTGGTTAGAGCCTCGTGGTTAGAGCCTCGTGGTTAGAACCTAGTGGTTAGAGCCTAGTGGGTAGAGCCTAGTGGGTAGAGCCTAGTGGTTAGAGCCTAGTGGTTAGAGCCTAGTGGTTAGATCCTAGTGGTTAGATCCTAGTGGTTAGATCCTCCCTATCTCATCGTTGTCGGTGATCAGGCCACCGTTGTGTCGTCAGCAAAGTTAAAGGAAGTCAAATGGCCACCCAGACACATGGACACTGCTGCTGCTTTCTGTTTATCATCTATGCATAGTACCTTTACTCTACTCTACTTACCTACCAAATGTAAAAATGACCTCGACTAACCAGTACCCCCGCAGATTAACTCGGTACCGGTACCCCCTGTATATAGCCTCATTATTGTTATTTTATTGTGTTACTTTTTATTTTAATGAATTCATTTTATTTTTTTTACTTTAATTTATTTAGTCAATCTTTTCTTAACTCGAATTTCTTGAACTGCTTGTTAATTAAGGGCTTCTAACGATCACGGTTTATAAAAAGAAAGCCAGTAACATCGCGGACACCAATGCCGTCCTACCAACTAAAAATTATTTCAAGTTGGTTACCGGCCCAGACGACATCCTTATCAGCTCTCTCAGTGCAGACCAGTTGTTGTGTTTTCGGGACATGGGAGACTATTCAGAATTGAGGGAAACATGAACGGTGTAAAGCACAGAGTGATCCTTGATGAAAACCTGCTCCACAACGCTCAGGAGCTCAGACTGGGGCGAAGGTTCACCTTCCAACAGGATAACAACCCTAACAGCAGCCAAGAGAATGCTGGAGTGGCGTCGGGACGAGTCTCTGAATGTCCTTGAGTTGCCCAGCCAGAACCCGGACTTGATCCCAATCGAACATCTCTGGAGAGACCTGAAAATAGCTGTGCAGCAACGCTCCCCATCCAACCTGACAAAGCTAAGGAGGATCTGCAGAGAGCAATGGGAGAAACTCCCCAAATACAGGTGTGCCACGCTTGCAGCGTCATACCCAAGAAGACTGGAGTCTGTAATCGCTTTACTCAACAAAGTAAAGGGTCTGAATACTTTCAGAATTTTTGACAAAGGTTATTTTCTCCTTGTTCGGCGGTCGACGCCACCGGTCTAGCCGTCGCCACTCCACCTTTCATTTTCCATTTGTTTTGTCTTGTTTTCCTGCACACCTGGTTCACATTCCCTCATCAGATTAAATGTGTATTACCCTCTGTTTCCCCCATATCTGTGTGTGGAACTGTTCTTTGTGTAGGGCGTTACGCTACAGGCTGAATTGCGCTAGGTTTGTTTCTAACCTAGGTTTGTTTGTTGGTTCTTGTTACCGTGGTTGTGCTTTGTGCTGCTTCGCCTTTGCCTTTGGGCCAGGGTGTATATTAAAGTTCTCCTGTTATCACCCATCTCTGCTCTCCTGCGCCTGACTTCCTGGCAACCAGTCACTCACCCAGTTGCAGTTTCTGGCATTGAGAAATAACACTCCCTTTAAGTTACCTCTCTTTCTGTTTCTGTTTCTCTCTCTCTCTCCCTTTCTCTCTGTCTCTCTCAGAGAAAGAGACTGAGAGAGAGACTGAGAAAGAGACTGAGAAAGAGACTGAGAGAGAGACAGAGAGAGAGAGACAGAGAGAGAGACAGAAAGAGACTGAGAAAGAGACTGAGAAAGAGACTGAGACAGAGACTGAGAAAGAGACTGAGAGAGAGACAGAGAGAGTCTGAGACAGAGACTGAGAGAGAGACAGAGAGAGTCTCCTTCCTATCGTCATGTACAAACATGAATAGCATGTTACTGATCTAGTTAATTACGCATGGAGACTCTGTGAAACTCGATTGGTGATGTGCCATTGACATTGATAGATATTGATGTATGATTTTATAGGGTACAGTAGTTCACCTTGGGACATTGTCTAAGGGGCAGTTATGAACCTCAGAGGTTATTGCTAACACTAGGGGAGTTGATCTACATTACAGCACCTCCTACTGGGGAGTTGATCTGTCTACAGCACCTCCTACTGGAGAGCTGATCTGTCTACAGCACCTCCTACTGGAGAGTTGATCTACCTACAGCCCCTCCTACTGGAGAGTTGATCTATCTACATTACAGCACCTCCTACTGGAGAGTTGATCTACCTACAGCACCTCCTACTGGAGAGTTGACCTACCTACAGCACCTACTGGAGAGTTGACCTACCTACAGCACCTACTGGAGAGTTGACCTACCTACAGCACCTACTGGAGAGTTGACCTACCTACAGCACCTCCTACTGTAGAGTTGACCTACCTACAGCACCTACTGGAGAGTTGACCTACCTACAGCACATCCTACTAGAGAGTTGACCTACCTACAGCTAACCGTTTGGTCTCCCATCCAGGGTTTTAACAACATTCCAAGCTTTGCTGTTTGCCAGTTACTACTAGCAATGTGCTGTTGTGAGAATGATTATTGGGAGATGTCTTTGACTATATATAATCACTGTTGCTAGCGATGTCCTTACAAAGGGTAGTAGGTTTAACAGAGCAAATTAAATGTAACCCTGCTTTACAGGTCCTAGATTATGAATGATACAGTAGTGCTGAAATGGTATGTTGCATTTGCAAAGTCAGGGGTTCAACTACAGGGTTCCCCTAACAATAGACAATACATACTGTAGACAATACAGGTACGTAGACAGTGACTGTATTGTATGTATCACTGATATGACAGTTGACCTCTATGACAGTTGACCTCTCTCTGAGAGATTCACGCTCTTCTAGCATCTAGTCGGCAGTTTGTTTTTTGTCCCTTTCACATCTCACAGACTTGCCGTTGCTATAAACCCAGTGGCCAGTAGAAGTATCATGTGTACGGTCACAACGTTGTAATGTATGGCTCTTTGTCTCGATGAGAATTCTCAGTATGTATGGCTTTGGGAGTTTCTCTAGACAGGCCTCTATGATTGATGCAGACAGACATGTTAGAGCCTGAAGGACAGACAAACAGACAGACAGACAGACAGACAGTCCCCGGTTCCATCCTGTACTGGGGAATGAAGACATAGCTTGTTTAGAGGTGTTTTCTTATGTTTAGCTGTTTCCTTGTTTCCCTCTTGGACAGGGGAATGTGTATCTAAGAGTTGAGGTGGGGTGTTGTCTCCATATGTGTGTCTCTAAGCTAGCTGAAACATTGCTCTCCTAGCTAGCTGAAACATTGCTCTCCTAGCTAGCTGAAACATTGCTCTCCTAGCTAGCTGAAACATTGCTCTCCTAGCTAGCTGAAAACATTGCTCTCCTAGCTAGCAATACTCTGTGGATGCCAGTTTCCCAATCTAGATTCCCAGATGCAGATTTCAGGGTTTTTGTTAGAAAGCATAACGGAACAAAGGCAGAACAGTGAGCCAAGTCTTATAACATTTGGCCTGAAAACAGTCGAACACATACATAGAGTCCCAAATGGCACCCTATTCCCTACATAGTGCACTACTTTTAGGGAGTTTTAAGTAGTGCACTATATAGGGAATAGGGTGCCATATGGGATGTATCCATGGACTCCATGGTAACAACCATACAGTACGATACTGAAGTAACAGAAACAGAAGACATGAGAGACCTCTGTTGTCCTGGCAACGCACCTACTGAATCTTAAACGTCTAGAAGAACCCTTAATAAGCCCGTGACCTAGACTGTCCTTGTTGTATTCACTTCCTGTTTTATATTCTCCTCGATGGACACTCAATGATAGTAGTTTACAGTTTACAGTATGGTGACCATGGCGATTCAGGACTATGTTTACCCACGTGACTGAAGAGATGGAGGTAGAGCTCCGTGGTGGGATAATGGAATGGAGGGGCCTGTTCTAAGGTTCTATAGAATGGAAAGTATTCCAGACAGAACCCAAATGGAGCCCCCCCACCCAGAGGTCTGTGAGCTCAGAAACAGAATATTAATGTCGGTACTGTAGATCCATATGGACCAGGAGAGGAGACCTGAGGGAGAAATGAAGTACAGACTCTCTCTTTCTGGAATGACCAAATAGAGAATGTTCCCTCTGCTAATGATTTATACATGGGGGTGCATCCCAAATAGAACCCTTTATAGTGCACTTTTTTTTGACCAGGGCCCTACGGAATAGAGTGTTGTTTGGGACGCATTTTTGGTTTTATGGGAGAGAGGCCCACAAGGAACTATGGGTCATTACATTTCAGAACAGAGCAGGACAGGAGGTGAACTTTTACTGGACCCTGACAGTCAGTTAGACCCTGTTAGAAAGAGGGATGGAAAGAGCAGTCAAAATTGTCAATAAACACACATATTTTTTTCCCTCAGGGCCGGGGGGGTGAGACAGGGATGCAGCATGAGCCCCACCCTCTTCAACATATATATCAATGCATTGGCAAGGGGACTAGAAAAATCTGCAGCACCCAGCCTCACCCTACTAGAATTTGAAGTCAAATGTCTACTGTTTGCTGATGATCTGGTGCTTCTGTCCCAAGGAGGGCAGTACAGCAGCACCTAGATCTTCTGCACAGATTCTGTCAGACCTGGGCCCTGACAGACCTGGGCCCTGACAGACCTGGGCCCTAAGACCAAAATAATGGTGTTCCTAAAAAGATTCAATTGTTGAGACCACAAACACAAATTCCATCTAGACACCGTTGAACTATAAATACCTCGACCTAAACATCAGCGCCACAGGTAACTTCCACAAAGCTGTGAACAATCTGAGAGACATGGCAAGAAGGGCATTCTACACCATCAAAACACAACATAAAATTCGACATACCAATTAGGATCTGACTAAAAATACTTGAATCAGTTATAGAACCCATTGCCCTTTACAGGTGTGCGGTCTTGGGTCCAATCCCCAACCAAGAATTCACAAAATAAGAGCAAACACCCATTTGAGACACTGCTAAAAAAAATATCCTCATCAACCCAAAACCCCAAATAATGCATGCAGAGCAAATTAGGCTGATACCCACTAGTTATCGAAATCCTCTTGCGACGAGCAATCCCGTATCCGGGAGCGTAATCATAGCCTCAAACGAATTAGCATAACGCAGCGGACATAAATACCCCTAGAAACTTTTCCTATTCATGAAAATCGCAAATTAAATATATTCAAACACAAGCTTAGTCTTTTGTTAATTAAGTTTTAACAACCCTGTCATCTCAGATTTTCAATGATGCGCTACAGCCAACTCTAGACAAGCATTTGTGTAAGTTTATCATGGCATAATGCTATGCTAGGCTCTGCTGGCAGCAGGCAACATTTTCACGAAAATAAGAAAAGCAACCAAATTAAATCATTTACCTTTGAAGAACTTCATATGCTTTCACTCAGGAGACTCCGAGTTAGATAGCAAATGTTCATTTTTTCCAAAAAATATTATTTTTGTAGGCGAAATAGCTCCCGTTTGTTCATCATGCTTGGCTGAGAAATCGACCGGAAAATGCTAGCATTACAACGCCAAACTTTTTTCAAAATTAATTCCATAATATCGACAGAAACACAGCAAACGTTGTTAAGAATAAATCCTCAAGGTGTTTTTAACATATCTATTCGATAATATATCCGTTGAGGCAATTGGTTTCTCATAAGAAACGATTGAAAAAATGGCTACCTCAGTATTTTACGCAAGATTTTCTGCAGGAGACACCATGTGACCACTTGCTATATATGGTCCCTTACGGCTATTCTTCAATGGAAATGCGTAAAAATACGTCACAATGCTGTAGACACCTTGGGGAATACGTAGAAAGCTCATTCGTAGCTCATTCACAGCCACATAAGGACTAATTGGCATGAGGCGGTTTCAAAAAATGCGACACTTCCTGGTTGGATTTTTATCTGGGTTTCGCCTGTAACATCAGTTCTGTGGCACTCACAGACAATATCTTTGCAGTTTTGGAAATGTCAGAGTGTTTTCTTTCCAAAGCTGTCAATTATATGCATAGTCGAGCATCTTTTCATGACAAAATATCTTGTTTAAAACGGGAACGTTTTTCATCCCAAAATGTTAATAGCGCCCCCTAATGCATAACTGGTTTTAAAGTCCTAACCTGCAAAGAGATGAACCTGGAGAAGAGTCCACTCAGCCATCTGGTCCTGAGGCTCTGACCCCACAGAGCCCCAGGACAACAACACAATTAGACCCAACAAAATCATGAGAAAACAAAAAGACAATTACACAATGGAAAGAATTAACAGAAAAACACACTGGAAGGAATTATCCAAACTTCTGTGTTTACTGTTAATGTTTGATTGTTGTCATTTTTGTTTTGTTTAATTAGATTTGTTGTTTTCTTAATGTTTTAAATTTTCTTTCACTTGCTTTGACAATGTAAGCACGTTTCCCATGCCAATGAAACCCTTTCAATTGAGAAGAAGGATGGAGAGAGAAGATGGATGGAGAGAGAAGAGGGGTGGAGAGAGAAGAGGGGTGGAGAGAGAGAAGAGGAATAGAGAGAGGAGGGAAAGAGAGAGTTAAAAGGAAGCGATTCCCAAACCTTCCATAACAAAGCCTACAGAGAGATGAACCTGGAGAAGAGTCCCCTAAGCAAGCTAAATCAAATCAAATCAAATTTTATTTGTCACATACACATGGTTAGCAGATGTTAATGCGAGTGTAGCGAAATGCTTGTGCTTCTAGTTCCGACAATGCAGTGATAACCAACAAGTAATCTAACTAACAATTCCAAAACTACTGTCTTATACACAGTGTAAGGGGATAAGGAATATGTACATAAGGATATATGAATGAGTGATGGTACAGAGCAGCATACAGTAGATGGTATCGAGTACAGTATATACATATGAGATGAGTATGTAGACAAAGTAAACAAAGTGGCATAGTTAAAGTGGCTAGTGACATAAGAATGCAGTCGATGATCTAGAGTACAGTATATACATATGCATATGAGATGAATAGTGTAGGGTAAGTAACATTATATAAGGTAGCATTGTTTAAAGTGGCTAGTGATATATTTACATCATTTCCCATCAATTCCCATTATTAAAGTGGCTGGAGTTGGGTCAGTGTCAATGACAGTGTGTTGGCAGCAGCCACTCAATGTTAGTGATTGCTGTTTAACAGTCTGATGGCCTTGAGATAGAAGCTGTTTTTCAGTCTCTCGGTCCCAGCTTTGATGCACCTGTACTGACCTCGCCTTCTGGATGATAGCGGGGTGAACAGGCAGTGGTTTGGGTGGTTGATGTCCTTGATGATCTTTATGGCCTTCCTGTAACATCGGGTGGTGTAGGTGTCCTGGAGGGCAGGTAGTTTGCCCCGGTGATGCGTTGTGCAGACCTCACTACCCTCTGGAGAGCCTTACGGTTGAGGGCGGAGCAGTTGCCGTACCAGGCGGTGATACAGCCCGCCAGGATGCTCTCGATTGTGCATCTGTAGAAGTTTGTGAGTGCTTTTGGTGACAAGCCGAATTTCTTCAGCCTCCTGAGGTTGAAGAGGCGCTGCTGCGCCTTCTTCACGACGCTGTCAGTGTGAGTGGACCAATTCAGTTTGTCTGTGATGTGTATGCCGAGGAACTTAAAACTTGCTACCCTCTCCACTACTGATCCATCGATGTGGATAGGGGGTGTTCCCTCTGCTGTTTCCTGAAGTCCACAATCATCTCCTTAGTTTTGTTGACGTTGAGTGTGAGGTTATTTTCCTGACACCACACTCCGAGGGCCCTCACCTCCTCCCTGTAGGCCGTCTCGTCGTTGTTGGTAATCAAGCCTACCACTGTTGTGTCGTCCGCAAACTTGATGATTGAGTTGGAGGCGTGCATGGCCACGCAGTCGTGGGTGAACAGGGAGTACAGGAGAGGCTCAGAACGCACCCTTGTGGGGCCCCGTGTTGAGGATCAGCGGGGAGGAGATGTTGTTGCCTACCCTCACCACCTGTGGGCGGCCCGTCAGGAAGTCCAGTACCCAGTTGCACAGGGCGGGGTCGAGACCCAGGGTCTCGAGCTTGATGACGAGCTTGGAGGGTACTATGGTATTGAATGCCGAGCTGTAGTCGATGAACAGCATTCTCACATAGGTATTCCTCTTGTCCAGGTGGGTTAGGGCAGTGTGCAGTGTGGTTGAGATTGCATCGTCTGTGGACCTATTTGGGCGGTAAGCAAATTGGAGTGGGTCTAGGGTGTCAGGTAGGGTGGAGGTGATATGGTCCTTGACTAGTCTCTCAAAGCACTTCATGATGACGGAAGTGAGTGCTACGGGGCGGTAGTCGTTTAGCTCAGTTACCTTAGCTTTCTTGGGAACAGGAACAATGGTGGCCCTCTTGAAGCATGTGGGAACAGCAGACTGGTATAGGGATTGATTGAATATGTCCATAAACACACCGGCCAGCTGGTCTGCGCATGCTCTGAGCTGGTCCTGGGGCTCTGTTCACAAACACAAACACACCCTACAGAGCCTCAGGACAGCAGCACAATTAGACCCAACCAAATCATGAGAAAACAAAAAGATAATTACTTGACACAATGGAAAGAATTAACAGAAAAAACAGAGCAAACTAGAATGCTATTTGGCCTTAAACAGAGAGTACACAGTGGCAGAATACCTGACCAATGTGACTGACTGAAACTTAAGGAAAGCTTTGACTATGTACAGACTCAGTGAGCATAGCCTTGCTATTGAGAAAGGCCGCCGTAGGCAGACATGGCTCTCAAGAGAAGACAGGCTATGTGCTCACTGCCCACAAAATGAGGTGGAAACTGAGCTGCACTTCCTAACCTCCTGCCCAATGTATGACCATATTAGAGATACATATTTCCCTCAGATTACACAGATCCACAAAGAATTCGAAAACAAATCCAATTTTGACAAAGTCCCATATCTACTGGGTGAAATACCACAGTGTACCATCACAGCAGCAAGATTTGGGACCTGTTGCCACGAGAAAAGGGCAACCAGTGAAGAACAAACACCATTGTAAATACAACCCATATTTATGCTTATTTATTTTCCCTTGTGTACTTTAACCATTTGTACCTCATTACAACACTGTATATAGACATAATATGACATTTTTATGACTTTATTCTTTTGAAACATCTGTATGTGTAATGTTTACTGTTCATTTTTATTGTTTATTTCACTTTTGTATATTATCTACCTCACTTGCTTTGGCAATGTTAACACATGTTTCCCATGCCAATAAAGCCCTTGAATTGAATTGTTAGGTTCCGAAGGAGTTTTGATTAGTCTGTTAAACAAGAGGAAGAAGGATTGAGATAGTTGTGTCTTTAGGGTGTTTCTGTGTAGACAGGAGGGAGTATGTTGGTCTTTAGATGTAGACCTTTGGCAAACTCACAACTCCCGGTCTGGTTAGTGATTATACCCAGGGAAGCATGGTTTCTGTTTCCGAGGCTAGCAGGTATGTGACAGTGTTAAATGAGAGAGGGAGTAGAGCTGAGGGGACAGGGCTGTCAGTGGAGCACTAGGGGTTTTCTCTGCATGAGATAGGAAGGTCAGAGGAGATAACATTATCTCAGCACTGAGGAGGGAAGAGGGGCAGGCAGAGATAATGAGAGAGAATGACAGAGGGAGATAATGAGAAAGAGAGGTTGCAAGGTCATGTTTTGGCCCCTCCACCACCTCCTGCCCAAGTCACCCAGGCCCCTTTAACCATCCATGGGTAATCCACCCATCTGTCTCTCTCTCTCTCTCTCTCTCTGTCTCTCTCTCTCTCTCTCTTTGTCTCTGTCTCTCTCTGTGTCTCTCTCTGTGTCTCTCTCTGTGTCTCTCTCTCTGTCTCTGTCTCTCTCTGTCTCTGTCTCTCTCTGTGTCTCTCTGCGTCTCTGTCTCTGTCTCTCTCTCTCTGTCTCTGTCCCTCTCTCTCTCTCTGTCTCTCTCTGTGTCTCCCTCTGTGTCTCTCTCTGTGTCTCTCTCTCTGTGTCTCTCTCTCTCTCTCTCTCTGTCTCTCTCTCTCTCGCTCTCTCTCTCTCTCGCTTTCTCTCTCTCTCTCTCTCTTTCTCTCTCTCTGTTTCTCTCTCTGTGTGTCTCTCTGTGTCTCTCCTCTCTCTCTCTCTCTCGCTCTCTCTCGCTCTTTTTCTCTCTGTTTCTCTCTCTTTGAGCTCCCTGCCACTTCTCCTCTCTTCACACAGCTACAAAATGAGAATTCAGAAAACGGGAATCCTCTGCCCTTGTTCTTTCTTTATAGAACTCTGAGCTCTTTGGAAGGTGATTCTCCAGGCGTGTTTCTGCACCATCATATATATTTTTAAGGCTCTAATATTAATCTATTTCCCTGTTCTCTGCTCCTCCCTTCTCGCTTCGCCTCGCCGGCAAATATACGACCAGTCTGCCGTCATGAATGCTCCTGCTTGTTGTACTTTGTTCGGTGAACAGAACAGGGTAAGTGTCCCAACATCGCACCCCACCTCCTATATAGTACACTACTTTTGATTGGCCCTTTGTCAAACATAGTGCACAATATAGGTGGTAGGGTGCCATTGGGGATGCACACCCTGTTGAAAGTGAACTATCTCCGGGTCATTCTGTGTGAGGTTATATTCAACGGTCAAGTTTGGCTGTTGTTGTGTTTGTTGGTATAACTGAGGCGCTCCTGTACAGAAACATTTCTCCCTGTTAGAAGACCATTTGTCTGTCTGTCTGTCAACAGGGTGGCGTCACACACGGTCAGTCTGCTGTGGAAGAGACAGGCGTCTTCTCCTGCTGTCTAACCCTGCTTGGTAAATGGCCACTGTTGAAACAGATAAGGGGGGGAGGGAGGCGCGCACACACACACAAAACACACACACACACAAACACACACACACACACTCACACTCACCTGGACCATGGCCTGTCCTGGACAGATAACAGCCAATCACAATAGCCGGATGGATAGAAAACGACCAATCAAAACAGCCTGTCGGAAAGCTGCAGGGTATGAGGGTAGACTGAAAAGAGCCATGACAGAAAAGAGCCATGACATTCCCAGACAGCCAAGTCCCTCAGACAGCCACCCAGTCCCTTAGACAGCCACCTAGTCCCTCAGACAACCACCCAGTCCCTCCAGTCCCTCCAGACAGCCACCCAGTCCCTCAGACAGCCACCCAGTCCCTCCAGTCCCTCCAGACAGCCACCCAGTCCCTCCAGTCCCTCCAGACAGCCACCCAGTCCCTCAGACAGCCACCCAGTCCCTCAGACAGCCACCCAGTCCCTCAGACAGCCACCCAGTCCCTCCAGACAGCCACCCAGTCCCTCAGACAGCCACCCAGTCCCTCAGACAGCCAACCAGTCCCTCAGACAGCCACCCAGTCCCTCCAGTCCCTCCAGACAGCCACCAAGTCCCTCCAGTCCCTCCAGACAGCCACCCAGTCCCTCAGACAGCCACCCAGTCCCTCAGACAGCCACCCACCCAGTCCCTCAGACAGCCACCCAGTCCCTCCAGACAGCCACCCAGTCCCTCAGACAGCCACCCAGTCCCTCAGACAGCCACCCAGTCCCTCAGACAGCCACCCAGTCCCTCAGACAGCCATCCAGTCCCTCCAGACAGCCACCCAGTCCCTCAGACAGCCACCCAGTCCCTCCAGACAGCCACCCAGTCCCTCCAGACAGCCACCCAGTCCCCCAAACAGCCACCCAGTCCCTCAAACAGCCACCCAGTCCCTCAGACAGCCACCCAGTCCCTCCAGACAGCCACCCAGTCCCTCAGACAGCCACCCAGTCCTCAGACAGCCACCCAGTCCCTCCAGACAGCCACCCAGTCCCTCAGACAGCCACCCAGTCCCTTAGACAGCCACCCAGTCCCTCAGACAGCCACCCAGTCCCTCCAGACAGCCACCCAGTCCCTCCAGTCCAGCCACAGAGACGACATATCAGTTTCATGATTCGTGCCACCTTAAGAAATGAGACAAGAGTGACTTTTAGCTGTCATCTGTTCCAAACGCAAATCAAGTCATTGTAGACTCTGAGTGTCCCTGAGTTGTGTGTTCATGGGTAGCCTAGTTATCCAACCACTTGTACTGTAGATCGTGACTGAACCTCTCAGATTCCTCTCAGTCGATGACATCAGCAGTATGTGGTAGTGAACTGGTAGGCAGCTGGTTGGCTTCATTGAGTTCGTTCAACTGGAGCTATCAGCCATCTCTGAGCAGAGTGTTCAGAGGGATGTAGCTCTCTGTGGGATTTGGCCACATTCCTGAGTATGAAGCCTGCTAATTGGCCTGCTGGGGTTCCACAGTGTGGGTCGAGACAGGTCATTGGTCGGGGTTGACTCTCGTGTCACAGCCAACTGACTCCTGACACCATGACCTCTGGTAACCCCCCCTGTTAGACCCTGTTAGTGACCTCGTAAAGAGTAACAGACCATAAAGCAATATAGCCATAACACCACCTCTATCCAACCACCATTAGACCAGACAGAGACTCAGGCAGTTAGACCAGACAGAGACTCAGGCAGTTAGACCAGACAGAGACTCAGGCAGTTAGACCTGGCAAAGACTCAGGCAGTTAGACCAGACAGAGTCTCAGGCAGTTAGACCAGACTGGGACTCAGGCAGTTAGACCAGACAGGGACTCAGGCGGTTAGACCAGACAGAGACTCAGGCAGTTAGACCAGACAGAGACTCAGGCAGTTAGACCAGACAGACTCTCAGGCAGTTAGACCAGACAGAGACTCAGGCAGTTAGACCAGACTGGGACTCAGGCAGTTAGACCAGACTGAGACTCAGGCAGTTAGACCAGACAGACACTCAGGCAGTTAGACCAGACAGAGACTCAGGCAGTTAGACCAGACAGAGACTCAGGCGGTTAGACCAGACAGACACTCAGGCGGTTAGACCAGATAGTGTCCAGTGAGAGGAAATGATGGATGCAGGTTACCTCGTGGATTTCTGCCCCAGCCTCAGAATTCCTCCCAAATGTCACTCTAATCCCTATTTAGTGCACTACCTTTAAACAAGGGCCCATAGGGCTCTGGTCAAAAGTAGTGCACTGCAATGGGAGTAGGATGCCATTTGGGAGGCAACCTCCTTTAGGACATCAAAGAGTCTAATGCCAACCAGGAGCTAATGCTAACGTCAATGGATAACACCACCCAGGAGCTAATGCTAACGTCAATGGATAACACCACCCAGGAGCTAATGCTAACGTCAATGGATAACACCACCCAGGAGCTAATGCTAACGTCAATGGATAACACCACCCAGGAGCTAATGCTAACGTCAATGGATAACACCAACCAGGACCAGATAGGGCAGGAGGGCTTTATCCTCTCTCTCCTTCCATCTTCTCTCTCCCTCCTCTCCTCTCTCTGCTATGCTCCTCTTCTCTTCTCTCTCTCTCTCCTTTGGCCTGGTCTCCTTCCCTCCTCTCTCTCCCTCCTCGCCCTCTCTCTCCTTCCATCCTCTCTCTCCCTGCTCGCCCTCTCTCTCCCTCCTCGCCCTCTCTCTCCCAGCTCGCCCTCTCTCTCTCCCTGCTCGCCCTCTCTCTCTCCTCGCCCTCTCTCTCTCCTTCCTCGCCCTCTCTCTCTCCTTCCCTCCTCTCTCTCCCTCCTCACCCTCTCTCTCTCCCCATCGCCCTCTCTCTCCCCCATCGCCCTCTCTCTCCCTCCTCTCTCTCCCTCCTCGCCCTCTCTCTCCTTCCATCCTCTCACTCCCTCCTCGCACTCTCTCTCTCCTTCCCTCCTCCCTCTCCCTCATCGCACTCTCTCTCCTTCCCTCCTCTCTCTACCTCCCCTCGCCTCTCTCTCTCCTTCCAACCTCTCTCTCCCTCCCCGCCCTCTCTCTCTCCTTCCTCCTCTCTCTCCCATCTTGCCCTTTCTCTCTCCCCCATCGCCCTCTCTCTCTCCTTCCCTCCTCTCTCTCCCTCCTCGCCCTCTCTCTCTCGTTCCCTCCTCTCTCTCCCTCCTCGCCCCCTCTTTCTCCCCCCATCGCCCTCTCTCTCTCCCCTCCTCTCTCTCTCCTTCCCTCCTCTCTCTCCCTCCTCGCCCTCTCTCTCTCCTTCGCTCCTCTCTCTCCCTGCTCGCCCCCTCTCTCTCTCCTCGCCCTCTCTCTCTCCTTCCTTCTCTCTCTCCCTCCTCGCCCCCTCTCTCTCCCCATCGCCCTCTCTCTCTCCTTCCCACTCTCTCCTTCGCTCCTCTCTCTCCTCCTCGCCCCCTCTCTCTCCCCCATCGCCCTCTCTCTCTCCTTCCCTCTCTCTCCTTCGCTCCTCTCTCTCCCTCCTCGCCCCTCTCTCTCCCTGCTCGCCCCTCTCTCTCTCCTCGCCCTCTCTCTCCTTCCTCCTCGTTCTCCCTCCTCGCCCCCTCTCTCCCCCATCGCTATCTCTCTCCCCCCATCGCCCTCTCTCTCCTTCCCTCTCTCTCCTTCGCTCCTCTCTCTCCTTGCTCGCCCTCTCTCTCCCCCATCGCCCTCTCTCTCTCCTTCCCTCTCTCTCCTTCCCACCTCTCTCCCTCCCTCATGCAGCCTAGTTCTACCTCTGGACCACCCCATCAGGCTATACTCCTCAGACCACAACCAAGCTCATTTCCTTTCACTGACCTGTGACCCTTCTCTGGAATGTTTCAGAATATCACTCAGAGTGTTTGTGAGAGTTACAGATTACACGTTGCGTCCCAAGTGGCTCCCTATTCAACTATATAGTGCACTAGGTTTTGACAAGGCCCCAAAAAGGCATTTGGGATGCAGGCCAATAGTGAGATAAGGTTGTAGAGCTTCAGACACTGTTGAGCTATTCGCAGACCTGAAGCAATCTAAGGAGTAACCCACACCGTAGCAACTGGCTTTCAGTCTCCCTTTAAACCAATACATTGAACGCAATAAACGACTCTGTCTCCCTTCTTCGCCATTTCTGTATCGCTCTCTCTCTCTCTCTCTCTCTCTCTCTCTCTCTCTCACACAGACACAGACACAGACACACACAGGCACACACACACACACACACACACACAAAACACACACACACACACACACACACACACATACACACCTTTCAGAGACAAGTTTCCAGCAGAGATGAGTTTAATACAAGGGAACCTCAGAGATGAGTTTAAAACAAGGGAACCTCAGAGATGAGTTTAAAACAAGGGAACCTCAGAGATGAGTTTAAAACAAGGGAACCTCAGAGATGAGTTTAAAACAAGGGAACCTCAGAGATGAGTTTAAAACAAGGGAACCTCAGAGATGAGTTTAAAACAAGGGAACCTCAGAGATGAGTTTAAATCAAGGGGACCTTAGAGATGAGTTTAAAACAAGGGAACCTCAGAGATGAGTTTAAAACAAGGGAACCTCAGAGATGAGTTTAAAACAAGGGAACCTCAGAGATGAGGGATACCCCGTACAGGGAGGGAGGGAGGGAGGGAGGGGTAGACAGAGTATTAGACAGAGGGGTAGACAGAGTATTAGACAGAGGGGTAGACAGAAGAGGGATGGGTACAGAGGGAAGAGGGATGGGTACAGGGGGAAGAGGGATGGGTACAGGGGGAAGAGGGATGGGTACAGATGGATGGGTACAGGGGGTAGAGGGATGGGTACAGGGGGAGAGGGATGGGTACAGGGGGTAGAGGGATGGGTACAGGGGGAAGAGGGATGGGTACAGGGGTAGAGGGATGGGTACAGGGGGTAGAGGGATGGGTACAGGGGGTAGAGGGATGGGTACAGGGGAAGAGGGATGGGTACAGGGGGAAGAGGGATGGGTACAGGGGGAAGAGGGATGGGTACAGGGGGAAGAGGGATGGGTACAGGGGTAGAGGGATGGGTACAGGGGTAGAGGGATGGGTACAGGGGAAGAGGGATGGGTACAGGGGGTAGAGGGATGGGTACAGGGGAAGAGGGATGGGTACAGAGGGATGGGTACAGGGAGAAGAGGGATGGGTACAGGGGAAGAGGGATGGGGGAAGAGGGATGGGTACAGGGGAAGAAGGATGGGTACAGGGGGTAGAGGGATGGGTACAGGGGGTAGAGGGATGGGTACAGGGGTAGAGGGATGGGTACAGGGGAAGAGGGATGGGTACAGGGGGAGAGGGATGGGTACAGGGGAAGAGGGATGGGCACAGGGGGTAGAGGGATGGGTACAGAGGGAAGAGGGATGGGTACAGGGGGTAGAGGGATGGGTACAGGGGGTAGAGGGATGGGTACAGGGGGAAGAGGGATGGGGACAGGGGGAAGAGGGATGGGTACAGGGGGAAGAGGGATGGGTACAGGGGAAGAGGGATGGGGGAAGAGGGATGGGTACAGGGGGAAGAGGATGGGCACAGGGGGATGGGTGCAGGGGGGATGGGTACAGGGGAAGAGGGATGGGTACAGGGGGAAGAGGGATGGGTACAGGGGGAAGAGGGATGGGTACAGGGGGAGGAGGGATGGGTACAGGGGGAAGAGGGATGGGTACAGGGGGAAGAGGGATGGGTACAGGGGGAAGAGGGATGGGTACAGGGGGAGGGGATGGGTACAGGGGAAGAGGGATGGGTAGAGGGAGGGATGGGTACAGGGGTAGAGGGATGGGTACAGGGGGTAGAGGGATGGGTACAGGGGAAGAGGGATGGGTACAGAGAGGATGGGTACAGGGAGAAGAGGGATGGGTACAGGGGATGGGAGGGAGAGGATGGGTACAGGGGGAAGAGGGATGGGGGGGAAGAGGGATGGGGGGGAAGAGGATGGGTACAGGGGAAGAGGGATGGGTACAGGGGGAAGAGGGATGGGTACAGGGGGAAGAGGGATGGGTACAGGGGAAGAGGGATGGGTACAGGGGGTAGAGGGATGGGTACAGGGGAGAGGGATGGGTACAGGGGAAGAGGGATGGGTACAGGGGGTAGAGGGATGGGTACAGGGGAAGAGGGATGGGTACAGGGGAGGGAGAGGGATGGGTACAGGGGGTAGAGGGATGGGTACAGGGGAAGAGGGATGGGTACAGGGGGATGGGTACAGGGTAGAGGGATGGGTACAGGGGGAAGAGGGATGGGTACAGGGGGAGAGGGATGGGTAAGGGGGTAGAGGGATGGGTACAGGGGAAGAGGGATGGGTACAGGGGGAGAGGGATGGGTACAGGGGATGGGTACAGGGGGAAGAGGGATGGGTACAGGGGAAGAGGGATGGGTACAGGGGTAGAGGGATGGGTACAGGGGGAGAGGGATGGGTACAGGGGGAAGAGGGATGGGTACAGGGGGTAGAGGGATGGGTACAGGGGTAGGGGGAGGGATGGGTACAGGGGGTAGAGGGATGGGTACAGGGGGTAGAGGGATGGGTACAGGGGGAAGAGGGATGGATGGGTACAGGGGAAGAGGGATGGGTACAGGGGGAAGAGGGATGGGTACAGGGGGAAGAGGGATGGGTACAGGGGGAAGAGGGATGGGTACAGGGGGAAGAGGGATGGGTACAGGGGAAGAGGGATGGGTACAGAGAGGATGGGTACAGGGGAAGAGGGATGGGTACAGGGGAAGAGGGATGGGTACAGGGGGAAGAGGATGGGTACAGGGGAAGAGGGATGGGTACAGGGGGAAGAGGGATGGGTACAGGGGTAGAGGGATGGGTACAGGGGAGGGGGATGGTAGGGGGTAGAGGGATGGGTACAGGGGGAAGAGGGATGGGTACAGGGGAAGAGGGATGGGTACAGGGGGAAGAGGGAAGGGTACAGGGGAAGAGGGATGGGTACAGGGGGAAGAGGGATGGGTACAGGGAAGAGGGATGGGTACAGGGGGGATAGAGGGATGGGTACAGGGGGGAGAGGGATGGGTACAGGGGGAAGAGGGATGGGTACAGGGGGTAGAGGGATGGGTACAGGGGAAGAGGGATGGGTACAGGGGGAGGGATGGGTACAGGGGGAGGGAGAGGGATGGGTGGGCACAGGGGGAAGAGGGATGGGTACAGGGGGAGAGGGATGGGCACAGGGGATGGGTACAGGGGAAGAGGGATGGGTACAGGGGGAGGGGATGGGTACAGGGGGAGAGGGATGGGTACAGGGGTAGAGGGATGGGTACAGGGGGAAGAGGGATGGGTACAGGGGAAGAGGGATGGGTACAGGGGTAGAGGGATGGGTACAGGGGGTAGAGGGATGGGTACAGGGGAAGAGGGATGGGTACAGGGGGAAGAGGGATGGGTACAGGGGGAAGAGGGATGGGTACAGGGGAAGAGGGATGGGTACAGGGGAAGAGGGATGGGTACAGGGGGTAGAGGGATGGGTACAGGGGAGGGAGAGGGATGGGATACAGGGGAAGAGGGATGGGTACAGGGGGAAGAGGGATGGGTACAGGGGAAGAGGGATGGGTGGGTACAGGGGAAGGTACAGGGATGGGTACAGGGGGAAGAGGGATGGGTACAGGGGAAGAGGGATGGGTACAGGGGAAGAGGGATGGGTACAGGGGGAAGAGGGATGGGTACAGGGGGAGAGGGATGGGTACAGGGGAGAGGGATGGATGTACAGGGGAAGAGGGATGGGTACAGGGGGGGGTAGAGGGATGGGTACAGGGGAAGAGGGATGGGTACAGGGGAGAGGGATGGGTACAGGGGAAGGGAGGGATGGGTACAGGGGAAGAGGGATGGGCACAGGGGGAAGAGGGATGGGTACAGGGGGAAGAGGGATGGGTACAGGGGAAGAGGGGGAAGGGTACAGGGGAAGAGGGATGGGTACAGGGGGAAGAGGGATGGGATGGGGGAAGGGGAGGGATGGGTACAGGGGAAGAGGGATGGGTACAGGGGAAGAGGGATGGGTACAGGGGAAGAGGGATGGGTACAGGGGAAGAGGGATGGGTACAGGGGAAGAGGGATGGGTACAGGGGGAAGAGGGATGGGTACAGGGGAAGAGGGATGGGTACAGGGGAAGAGGGATGGGTACAGGGGGAAGAGGGATGGGTACAGGGGAGAGGGATGGGTACAGGGGGAAGAGGGATGGGTGGAGGGGGAAGAGGGATGGGTACAGGGGGAAGAGGGATGGGTACAGGGGGAGGGAAGAGGGATGGGTACAGGGGGAAGAGGGATGGGTACAGGGGGAAGAGGGATGGGTACAGGGGATGGGTAGAGGATGGGTACAGGGGGAAGAGGGATGGGTACAGGGGTAGAGGGATGGGTACAGGGGGAAGAGGGATGGGTACAGGGGGTAGAGGGATGGGTACAGGGGAAGAGGGATGGGTACAGGGGAAGAGGGATGGGTACAGGGGGAAGAGGGGATGGGTACAGGGGAAGAGGGATGGGTACAGGGGAAGAGGGATGGGTACAGGGGGAAGAGGGATGGGTACAGGGGGAAGAGGGATGGGCACAGGGGGGAAGAGGGATGGGTACAGGGGAAGAGGGATGGGTACAGGGGAAAGAGGGATGGGTACAGGGGGAGAGGGATGGGTACAGGGGAAGAGGGATGGGTACAGGGGGGAAGAGGGATGGGTACAGGGGGAGGATGGGATGGGGGAAGAGGGATGGGTACAGGGGGAAGAGGGATGGGTACAGGGGAAGGGGGGAAGGAGGGATGGGTACAGGGGAAGAGGGATGGGCACAGGGGGAGAGGGATGGGTACAGGGGGAAGAGGGATGGGCACAGGGGAAGAGGGATGGGTACAGGGGGAAGAGGGATGGGTACAGGGGGAGAGGGATGGGTACAGGGGAAGAGGGATGGGTACAGGGGAAGAGGGATGGGTACAGGGGGTGGGTAGGGGAAGAGGATGGGTACAGGGGGTAGAGGGATGGGTACAGGGGTAGAGGATGGGTACAGGGGGAAGAGGGATGGGTACAGGGGGAAGGGGATGGGTAGGGGTAGGGATGGGTACAGGGGAAGAGGGATGGGTACAGGGGGAAGAGGGATGGGAAGAGGGGGAAGAGGGATGGGCACAGGGGAAGAGGATGGGTACAGGGGGTAGAGGGATGGGTACAGGGGGTAGAGGGATGGGGGGAAGAGGGATGGCACAGGGGGAAGAGGGATGGGTACAGGGGGCAAGAGGGATGGGTACAGGGGGAGAGAGGGATGGGTACAGGGGTAGAGGGATGGGTACAGGGGGGGGAGGGATGGGTACAGGGGGGAGAGGGATGGGTACAGGGAGGGATGGAAGGGGGATGGGTACAGGGGGAAGGGATGGGTACAGGGGAAGAGGGATGGGTACAGGGGAAGAGGGATGGGTACAGGGGGAGGATGGGTACAGGGGGGAAGAGGGATGGGTGGAGGGGGGGTGGGTACAGGGGAAGAGGGATGGGTTACAGGGGGAAGAGGGATGGGTACAGGGGAAGAGGGATGGGTACAGGGGAAGATGGGATGGGTACAGGGGAAGAGGGATGGGTACAGGGGGAGGGGATGGGTACAGGGGGAAGAGGGATGGGTACAGGGGGAAGAGGGATGGGTACAGGGGGAGAGGGGGATGGGTACAGGGAAGATAATGGGTACAGGGGGGGGAAGAGGGATGGGGATGGGTACAGGGGGTAGAGGGATGGGTACAGGGGAAGAGGGATGGGTACAGGGGGAAGAGGGATGGGTACAGGGGGGTAAGAGAGGGATGGGTACAGGGGGTAGAGGATGGGTACAGGGGAAGAGGGATGGGTACAGGGGGTAGAGGGATGGGTACAGGGGAAGAGGGATGGGTACAGGGGGAAGAGGGATGGGTACAGGGGTAGAGGGATGGGTACAGGGGGAAGAGGGATGGGTACAGGGGGAAGAGGGATGGGTACAGGGGAAGAGGGATGGGTACAGGGGAAGAGGGATGGGTACAGGGGAGAGGGAGAGGGGGAAGATGGGTACAGGGGAAGAGGGATGGGTACAGGGGGAGAGGGATGGGTACAGGGGGAAGAGGGATGGGTACAGGGGGTAGAGGGATGGGTACAGGGGGAAGAGGGATGGGTACAGGGGGAATGGCACAGAGGGATGGGTACAGGGGGAGAGGGATGGGTACAGGGGGAAGAGGGATGGGTACAGGGGGAAGAGGGATGGGTACAGGGGGTAGAGGGATGGGTACAGGGGAGGGAGAGGGATGGGTACAGGGGAAGAGGGATGGGTACAGGGGAAGAGGATGGGTACAGGGGGAAGAGGGATGGGTACAGGGGGAAGAGGGGGTACAGGGGGAAGAGGGATGGGTACAGGGGGAAGGGATGGGTACAGGGGGAAGAGGATGGGTACAGGGGAGGGATAGAGGGATGGGGTACAGGGGGTAGAGGGATGGGTACAGGGGGTAGAGGGATGGGTACAGGGGGAAGAGGGATGGGTACAGGGGAAGAGGGATGGGTACAGGGGGAAGAGGGATGGGTACAGGGGGAAGAGAGGATGGGCACAGGGGAAGAGGATGGGTACAGGGGGGAAGAGGATGGGTACAGGGGAAGAGGGATGGGTACAGGGGTAGAGGGATGGGTACAGGGGGAAGAGGGATGGGTACAGGGGGAGGGATGGGTACAGGGATGGGTACAGGGGAAGAGGGATGGGTACAGGGGTAGAGGGATGGGTACAGGGATGGGTACAGGGGGAAGGGATGGGTACAGGGGAAGAGGGATGGGTACAGGGGGGATGGGTACAGGGGATGGGTACAGGGGATGGGTAGGGGATGGGTACAGGGGGAAGAGGGATGGGTACAGGGGTAGAGGGATGGGGGAGAGGGGGAGAGGGATGGGTACAGAGGGGAAGAAGAGGGATGGGTACAGGGGGGATGGGTAAGAGGGATGGGTACAGGGGAGGGATGGGTACAGGGGGAAGAGGGATGGGTACAGGGGAAGAGGGATGGGTACAGGGGAAGAGGGATGGGTACAGGGGGAAGAGGGATGGGTACAGGGAGAAGAGGGATGGGTACAGGGGGAGAGGGATGGGGACAGGGGACAGAGGGATGGGTACAGGGGAAGAGGGATGGGTACAGGGGGAAGAGGGATGGGGAAAGGGATGGGTAGGGGGGGAGAGGGATGGGTACAGGGGGAGAGGGATGGGTACAGGGGGTAGAGGGATGGGTACAGGGGGAGGGATGGGATGGGTACAGGGGAAGAGGGATGGGTACAGGGGGAAGAGGATGGGTACAGGGGGTAGAGGGATGGGTACAGGGGAAGAGGGATGGGTACAGGGGAAGAGGGATGGGGGAGGGGAAGGATGGGTACAGGGGGAAGAGGGATGGGTACAGGGGGAAGAGGGATGGGTACAGGGGAAGAGGGATGGGTACAGGGGGAAGAGGGATGGGTACAGAGGGATGGGTACAGGGGGAAGAGGGATGGGTACAGGGGGAAGAGGGATGGGTACAGGGGGAGAGGGATGGGTACAGGGGATGGGGACAGGGGAGAGAGGGATGGGTACAGGGGTAGAGGGATGGGTACAGGGGGTAGATGGGATGGGTACAGGGGGAAGAGGGATGGGTACAGGGGGGTAGAGGGATGGGTGGCACAGGGGGAGAGGGGATGGGTAGAGGGATGGGTACAGGGGGAAGAGGATGGGTACAGGGGGAAGAGGGATGGGTACAGGGGGAAGAGGATGGGTACAGGGGAAGAGGGATGGGTACAGGGGAGAGGGATGGGTACAGGGGAAGAGGGATGGGTACAGGGGGAAGAGGGATGGGTACAGGGGGAAGAGGGATGGGTAGAGAGGATGGGTACAGGGGGAAGAGGGATGGGTAGGGGAGAGGGATGGGCAAGGGGAAGAGGGATGGGTACAGGGGGTAGAGGGATGGGTACAGGGGAGAGGGATGGGTACAGGGGGAAGAGGGATGGGTACAGGGGGATGGGCAGAGGGGATGGGTACAGGGGAAGAGGGATGGCACAGGGGGAAGAGGATGGGCACAGGGGGTAGAGGGATGGGTACAGGGGGGGATGGCAGGGGGAAGAGGATGGGTAGAGGGAGGGGGTAGAGGGATGGGTACAGGGGGGTACAGGGGGAGAGGGATGGGTACAGGGGGTAGAGGGATGGGTACAGGGGAAGAGGGATGGGTACAGGGGGTAGAGGGATGGGTACAGGGGGAGAGGGATGGGTACAGGGGAAGAGGGATGGGCACAGGGGGAAGAGGGATGGGTATGGGAAGAGGGATGGGTACAGGGGGGAAGAGGGATGGGTACAGGGGAAGAGGGATGGGTACAGGGGGAAGAGGGATGGGTACAGGGGGAAGAGGGATGGGTACAGGGGGAAGAGGGATGGGTACAGGGGAAGAGGGATGGGTACAGGGGGAAGAGGGATGGGTACAGGGGGATGGGTAACAGAGGGATGGGTACAGGGGGAAGAGGGATGGGTACAGGGGGGAAGGGGTAGAGGATGGGTACAGGGGGAAGAGGGATGGGTACAGGGGAGGGATGGGTAGGGGGTAGGGGATGGGTACAGGGGGGGAAGAGGGATGGGTACAGGGGGAAGAGGGATGGGTACAGGGGGAGAGGGATGGCAGGGGGGGGGATGGGTACAGGGGAAGAGGGATGGGTACAGGGGAAGAGGGATGGGTACAGGGGGTAGAGGGATGGGTACAGGGGGAAGAGGGATGGGTACAGGGGGAGAGGATGGGTACAGGGGAGAGGGATGGGTACAGGGGGAAGAGGGATGGGTACAGGGGAAGAGGGATGGGTACAGGGGGTAGAGGGATGGAGGGATGGGTACAGGGGGGAAGAGGGATGGGTACAGGGGGAAGAGGGATGGGTACAGGGGAAGAGAGGATGGGTACAGGGGGAGGGGGTAAGAGGGGGATGGGTACAGGGGGAGAGGGATGGGTACAGGGGGAAGATGGGATGGGGGAGGGATGGGCAGGGGGAAGGGATGGGATGGGGCACAGGGGGTAGATGGGTACAGGGATGGGTACAGGGGGAAGAGGGATGGGTACAGGGGAGGGATGGGTAGAGGGATGGGTACAGGGGGAAGAGGGATGGGTACAGGGGAAGAGGATGGGTACAGGGGGAGAGGGATGGGTACAGGGGGAAGAGGGATGGGTACAGGGGAAGAGGGATGGGTACAGGGGGAAGAGGGATGGGGGTACAGGGGGAAGAGGGATGGGTACAGGGGGGAAGAGGGATGGGTACAGAGGGAGAGGGATGGAAACACAGGGGAAGAGGGATGGGTACAGGGGGAAGAGGGATGGGTACAGGGGGAAGAGGGAGGGATGGGTACAGGGGGAGAGGGATGGGTACAGGGGGTAGAGGGATGGGTACAGGGGGTAAGAGGGATGGGTACAGGGGAAGAGGGATGGGTACAGGGGGAGAGGGATGGGTACAGGGGAGAGGGATGGGTACAGGGGGAAGGGGATGGGTACAGGGGGTAGAGGGATGGGTACAGGGGGAAGAGGGATGGGCACAGGGGAAGAGGGATGGGTACAGGGGGGAGAGGGTACAGGGGAAGAGGGATGGGTACAGGGGGAAGAGGGATGGGTACAGGGGGAAGAGGGATGGGTACAGGGGGAAGAGGGATGGGTACAGGGGGTAAGAGGGATGGGTACAGGGGAAGAGGGATGGGTACAGGGGGAAGAGGGATGGGCAGGGGGTAGAGGGATGGGTGGGTACAGGGGGAAGAGGGATGGGTACAGGGGAAGAGGGATGGCACAGGGGGAAGAGGGATGGGTACAGGGGGTAGAGGGATGGGTACAGGGGGAAGAGGGATGGGTACAGGGGGAAGAGGGATGGGTACAGGGGGTAGAGGGATGGGTACAGGGGGAAGAGGGATGGGCACAGGGGGTAGAGGGATGGGGAAGGGGGAGGGATGGGTACAGGGGGAAGAGGGATGGGTACAGGGGGAGGGATGGGTACAGGGGGAGGGATGGGTAGAGGATGGGGATACAGGGGGAATGAGGGATGGGTACAGGGGGAAGAGGGATGGGTACAGGGGGAGAGGGATGGGTGGGTACAGGGGGAGGGGGATGGGTACAGGGGGAAGAGGGATGGGTACAGGGGGAGGGATGGGTACAGGGGGAAGAGGGATGGGTACAGGGGTAGAGGGATGGGTACAGGGGGTAGAGGATGGGTGGGTACAGGGGGAAGAGGGATGGGTACAGGGGGTAAGAGGGATGGGTACAGGGGGATGGGCAGAGGGGATGGGTACAGGGGGAAGAGGGATGGGTACAGGGGGAAGAGGGATGGGTACAGGGGGAAGAGGGATGGGTACAGGGGGTAGAGGGATGGGTACAGGGGGTAGGGATGGGTACAGGGGAAGAGGATGGGCAGGGGGAGAGGGATGGGTACAGGGGGAAGAGGGATGGGTACAGGGGGTAGAGGGATGGGTACAGGGGAGAGGATGGGTACAGGGGGAGAGGGATGGGTACAGGGGGAAGAGGGATGGGTACAGGGGGAGAGGATGGGTACAGGGGGGTAAGAAGGGATGGGTACAGGGGGAAGAGGGATGGGTACAGGGGGGAGAGGGATGGGTACAGGGGGAAGAGGGATGGGGTACAGGGATGGGCAGAGGGGGATGGGTACAGGGGAAGAGGATGGGTACAGGGGGAAGAGGGATGGGTACAGGGGGAGATGGGATGGGCACAGGGGAAGAGGGATGGGTAGATGAAGAGGGGATGGGTACAGGGGAAGAGGGATGGGTACAGGGGGAAGAGGGATGGGTACAGGGGGTAGAGGGATGGGTACAGGGGGAAGAGGGATGGGTACAGGGGTAGATAAATGGGTACAGGGATGGGTACAGGGGGAAGAGGGATGGGTACAGGGGGTAGAGGATGGGTACAGGGGGGAAGAGGGATGGGTACAGGGGTAGAGGATGGGATGGGCAGGGGTAGAGGATGGGTACAGGGGAGGGATGGGTACAGGGGAAGAGGGATGGGTACAGGGGGAAGAGGGACAGGGGAAGAGGGGTACAGGGGGGAGAGGGATGGGTACAGGGGGAAGAGGATGGGTACAGGGGGTAGAGGGATGGGTACAGGGGGAGGATGGGTACAGGGGAAGAGGATGGGTACAGGGGGAAGAGGGATGGGTACAGGAGGGATGGGTAGAGAAATGGGTACAGGGGGAAGAGGGATGGGAAGGGGAGGATGGGTACAGGGGGCAGAGGATGGGTACAGGGGGTAGAAGAGGGATGGGCACAGAGGGATGGGTACAGGGGGAAGGATGGGGACAGGGGGAAGAGGGATGGGTACAGGGAAGAGGATGGGTACAGGGGGTAGAGGGATGGGTACAGGGGGTAGAGGGATGGGTACAGGGGGAAGAGGGATGGGCACAGGGGAAGAGGGATGGGTACAGGGGGCAAGAGGGATGAGGGATGGGTAGAGGGATGGGCAGGGGGCAGAGGGATGGGTACAGGGGGTAGAGGGATGGGTACAGGGGGAGAGGGATGGGTACAGGGGGAGAGGGATGGGCACAGGGGATGGGCAGAGGGATGGGTACAGGGGGAAGAGGATGGGCACAGGGGGAAGAGGATGGGTACAGGGTAGAGGGATGGGTACAGGGGGAAGGGATGGGTACAGGGGAGGGATGGGTACAGGGGGAAGAGGATGGGTACAGGGGAAGAGGGATGGGTACAGGGGAAGAGGGATGGGAGACAGGGGGAAGGGATGGGTACAGGGGAGGATGGGTACAGGGGAAGAGGGATGGGTACAGAGGGGAAGGGATGGGGATAGGAAGAGGATGGGTACAGGGGAAGAGGGATGGGTACAGGGGAAGAGGATGGGTACAGGGGATGAGGGATGGGTACAGGGGGTAGAGGGATGGGTACAGGGGGTAGAGGGATGGGTACAGGGGAAGAGGGATGGGTACAGAGGCATGGGTACAGGGGGAAGAGGGATGGGTACAGGGAAGAGGGCTGGGTACAGAGGGTAGGGGAAGTAGGGATGGGTACAGAGGGGATGGGTACAGGGGTAGAGGGATGGGTACAGGGGAAGGGATGGGACAGAGGGATGGGTACAGGGGGAAGAGGGATGGGTACAGGGGGTAGGGAGAGAGGATGGCACAGGGGGTAGAGGGATGGGTACAGAGGGATGGGTACAGGGGTTAGAGGGATGGGTACAGGGGGTAGAGGGATGGGTACAGGGGGGTAGAATGAGGATGGGTACAGGGGTAGAGGATGGGTACAGGGGAAGAGGGATGGGTACAGGGGAAGAGGGATGGGTACAGGGGGACCGTGAGGGATGGGTACAGGGGGTAGAGGATGGTACAGGGGTAGAGGATGGGTACAGGGGAGGAGGATGGGTACAGGAAGGATGGGTACAGGGGAAGAGGGATGGGTACAGGGGGAAGAGGGATGGGTACAGGGTAGAGGATGGGTACAGGGGTAGAGGGATGGGCTAGGGGGAAGAGGGATGGGTACAGGGGAAGAGGGATGGGTACAGGGGAGAGGGATGGGTACAGGGGAGAGGGATGGGGGAAGAAGGGGAAGAGGGATGGGTACAGGGGGTAGAGGGATGGGTACAGGGGGTAGGGATGGGTACAGGGGAAGAGGATGGGTACAGGGGGAAGAGATGGGTACAGGGGAAGAGGGATGGGTACAGAGGGATGGATGGGTACAGGGGAAGAGGGATGGGTACAGGGGAGAGAGGGAGGGGTAAGAGGGATGGGTACAGGGGAAGGGATGGGGGGGGGAGAGGGAAGGGGGATGGGTACAGGGGAAGAGGGATGGGTACAGGGGGTAGAGGGATGGGTACAGGGAAGGGATGGGTACAGGGGTAGAGGGATGGGTACAGGGGGAAGAGGGATGGGCACAGGGGGTAGAGGGATGGGTACAGGGGAAGAGGGATGGGTACAGGGGTAGAGGGATGGGTAGAGGGATGGGTACAGGGGAGAGGGATGGGTACATGGGTACAGGGGGAAGAAGGACGGGTACAGGGGGATGGATGTACAGGGGAGGGATGGGTAAGAGGGATGGAGGGATGGGACAGGGGAAGAGGGATGGGTACAGGGGGATGGGTACAGGGGAGAGGGATGGGCACAGGGGGTAGAGGATGGGTACAGGGGAAGAGGGATGGGTACAGGGGGCAGGGATGGGTACAGGGGAAGAGGATGGGTACAGGGAGGGGGTAGAGGGATGGGTACAGGGGAAGAGGGATGGGTACAGGGGGAGAGGGATGGGTAAGGGGGGCAGGGATGGAGGGGGAAGAGGACAGGGGGAAGGGATGGGGACAGGGGTAGAGGGGACGGGCACAGGGGGAAGAGGATGGGTACAGGGGGTGGGGATGGGCAACAGGGGGTAGAGGATGGGTACAGGGAGAGGATGGGTACAGGGGGAGAGGGATGGGTACAGGGGAAGAGGATGGGTACAGGGGGAGAGGATGGGTACAGGAAGAGGATGGGTACAGGGGGAAGGGATGGGATGGATGGGCACAGGGGGAAGGGTAGGGATGGGTACAGGGGGAAGAGATGGGTACAGGGGAAGAGGGATGGGTACAGGGGAAGAGGATGGGTACAGGGGGATGGGATGGCACAGGGGAAGAGGGATGGGACAGAGAAGGGATGGGTACAGGGGAAGAGGGATGGGTACAGGGGAAGAGAGGATGGGTACAGGGGAAGGGGGGTACAGGGGGAAGGGATGGGTACAGGGGGAAGAGGGATGGGTACAGGGGGGAGGGATGGGGTACAGGGGAAGATAAATGGGTACAGGGGAAGAGGATGGGTACAGGGGGAAGAGGGATGGGTACAGGGGAAGAGGATGGGCACAGGGGAGAAGAGGGATGGGCACAGGGGAAGATGGATGGGTAGAGGGATGGGTACAGGGGTAGAGGGATGGGTACAGGGGAAGAGGGATGGGTACAGGGGAAGAGGATGGGCACAGGGTGAGAGGGATGGGTACAGGGGTAGAGGGATGGGTACAGGGGGAAGAGGATGGGTACAGGGGATGGGTACAGGGGGGGATGGGTACAGGGGGAGGAGCTGGGTACAGGGAGGGATGGGTACAGGGGAAGGGGATGGGTACAGGGGTAGGGATGGGTACAGGGGAGAGGGGGTACAGAGGGATGGGTACAGGGGTAGAGGGATGGGTACAGGGGGAGAGGGATGGGTGGCAGGGGGGTAGAGGGATGGGTACAGGGGGAAGAGGATGGGGGAAGGATGGATACAGGGGAAGAGGATGGGTACAGGGGGAAGAGGGATGGGTACAGGGGGAAGAGGGATGGGTACAGGGGTAGAGGATGACAGGCACAGGAAGAGGGATGGGGGGGGAAGAGGATGGGTACAGGGGGAAGAGGGATGGGTACAGGGGGTAGGATGGGTACAGGGTAGAGGATGGGTACAGGGGAAGGGATGGGTACAGAGGGGGTACAGGGGGTAAGAGGATGGGTACAGGGGGTAGATGGATGGGTACAGGGGGTAGGGATGGGTACAGGGGGAGGGATGGGTACAGGGGAGAGGGATGGGTACAGAGGGATGGGTACAGGGGAGAGGGATGGGTACAGGGGGAAGAGGGATGGGTACAGGGGAAGAGAGGGATGGGTACAGGGGGAGAGAGGATGGGTACAGGGGTAGAGGGGGATGGGGTTAGGGGATGGATGGGCACAGGGGAAGAGGGATGGGTACAGGGGGGTAGAGGGATGGGTACAGGGGGTGGAGGGATGGGTACAGGGGGAGAGGGATGGGTACAGGGGAGAGATGGGTACAGGGGAAGAGGGATGGGTACAGGGGGGTAGAGGATGGGTACAGGGGGAAAAGATGGATGGGTACAGAGGGATGGATGGGTACAGGGGAGGATGGGTAGGGGGGTACAGAGGGGATGGGTACAGGGGGTAGAGGGATGGGTACAGGGGGAGAGGGATGGGTACAGGGGGGAGAGGATGGGTACAGGGGGAGAGGGATGGGTACAGGGGGTAGAGGATGGGTACAGGGGGAAGAGGGATGGGATGGGGGAAGAGGGATGGGTACAGGGGGAAGAGGGATGGGTACAGGGGGTAGATGGATGGGTACAGGGGGTAGAGGGATGGGTACAGGGGGTAAGAGGGATGGGCACAGGGGGAAGAGGATGGGTACAGGGGGTAGAGGGATGGGTACAGGGGAAGAGGGATGGGTACAGGGGGAAGAGGGATGGGTACAGGGGGAGGATGGGTACAGGGGGAAGAGGATGGGTACAGGGGGAAGAGGGATGGGTACAGATGGAAGAGGGATGGGTACAGGGGATGGTAGAGGGATGGGCACAGGGGGAAGATAAATGGGTAGGGAGGGGGGGTAAGAGGGATGGGTACAGGGGAAGAGGGATGGGTAGGGGGGAAGAGGGATGGGGCACAGGGGTAGAGGGATGGGTACAGGGGAAGAGGGATGGGTACAGAGGCATGGGATGGTACAGGGGGATGGGTACAGGGGATAAATGGGTACAGGGGAAGAGGATGGGTACAGGGGGATGGTACAGGGGGTAGAGGGATGGGTACAGGGGGTAGAGGATGGGTACAGGGGAAGAGGGATGGGTACAGGGGGAAGAGGGATGGGTACAGGGGTAGAGGATGGGTACAGGGGGAAGAGGATGGGTACAGGGGTAGAGGGATGGGTACAGGAAGGGGATGGGTACAGAGGATGGGTACAGGGGGTAGAGGGATGGGTACAGAGGGATGGGTACAGGGGTAGATGGATGGGTACAGGGGTGAGAGGGATGGGTACAGGGGTAGATGGGATGGGTACAGGGGGTACAGGGCAGAGATGGGTACAGGGGGATGGGTAGGGGATGGGTACAGGGGGTAGAGGATGGGTACAGGGGGTAGAGGGATGGGTACAGGGGTAGAGGGAAGAGGGATGGGTACAGAGGGAAGAGGGATGGGTACAGGGGGAGAGGATGGGTACAGAGGGAAGAGGGATGGGTACAGGGGAAGAGGGATGGGTACAGGGGATGGGACAGGGGAACAGAGGATGGGTACAGGGGAAGAGGGATGGGTACAGGGGGAAGAGGGATGGGTACAGAGGGATGGGTACAGGGGTAGTGGGATGGGTACAGGGGGAAGATGGATGGGTACAGGGGGGTAGAGGATGGGTACAGGGGAAGAGGCATGGGTACAGGGGGTAGAGGATGGGTACAGGGAGAAGAGGGATGGGTACAGGGGAAGAGGATGGGTACAGGGGGATGGGTACAGAGGGATGGGTACAGGGGATGGGTACAGAGGGGATGGGTACAGGGGTAGAGGATGGGTACAGAGGGATGGGTACAGGGGTAGAGGGATGGGTACAGGGGTAGAGGGATGGGTACAGGGGGTAGAGGATGGATGTACAGGGGAAGAGGATGGGTACAGAGGATGGGTACAGGGGTAGAGGATGGGTACAGGGGAAGAGGATGGGTACAGGGGAAGAGGGATGGGTACAGGGGGTAGAGGGATGGGTACAGGGGGAAGAGGGATGGGTACAGGGGTAGAGGGATGGGTACAGGGGATGGGTACAGAGGATGGGTACAGGGGGTAGAGGATGGGTACAGAGGGATGGGTACAGGGGGTAGAGGATGGGTACAGGGGGTAGAGGGATGGGTACAGGGGTAGAGGGATGGGTACAGAGGGATGGGTACAGGGGGATGGGTACAGAGGGATGGGTACAGGGGGAAGAGGGATGGGTACAGGGGGTAGAGGGATGGGTACAGGGGGTAGAGGGATGGGGCAGTGAGAACTCTTCAATTGAATTAAGAGGCACCGGCCAGAGCAGGGGACAACAACTTAATTCTGGGGTGAGTGGCTGTTATGACCTGCTCGGAGGTCCCGCTTATTTGAAACCAAAACCAGTCACAGCATAATAATGTCCACTTTGCTCTGCTCCTGGGATTCAATTTATTAAATTAGGTTGTATTGGTCGCATGAGGTAGCATCTAACAATACACAACAATACACATTCATCTAAAATTACAAGCATGGAATTAAGAAATATAGAAATATTAGGATGAGAAATATCAGAGCATTGTCACGCCCTGACCTTCGAGAGCATTTTTATTTCTCTATTTGGTTTGGTCAGGGTGTGATTTGGAGTGGGCATTCTAGTTTTTATATTTCTTTGTTTTTGGCCGAGTATGGTTCCCAATCAGAGGCAGCTGTCTACCGTTGGCTCTGATTGGGTATCATACTTAGGCAGCCCTTTTTCCCACCTTCAGTTGTGGGATCTTGCTTTACGTTCGTTGAGTTGGTGGAACATTTCAAATGAAAGGACAATGTACACCTACCACGCTGCACCTTGGTCTCATTCCGACGACAGCCGTAACAAGTATACATATATATATGATGGGATGTATACACATTATGGACAGCATATGGATAGAATATATAGTATATCTGTAGAATACATGGATAGAATATATAGTATACCTGTAGAATACGTGGATAGAATATATAGTATAACTGTAGAATACATGGATAGAATATATAGTATAACTGTAGAATACATGGATAGAATATATAGTATAACTGTAGAATACATGGATAGAATATATAGTATACCTGTAGGATAGAATATATAGTATACCTGTAGAATACGTGGATAGAATATATAGTATAACTGTAGGATAGAATATATAGTATAACTGTAGAATACATGGATAGAATATATAGTATATCTGTAGAATACATGGATAGAATATATAGTATACCTGTAGAATACATGGATAGAATATATAGTATATCTGTAGAATACATGGATAGAATATATAGTATATCTGTAGAATACATGGATAGAATATATAGTATACCTGTAGGATAGAATATATAGTATACCTGTAGATTATATGGATAGAATAGTATATGTACAACAATAGGATGAACTTTACTAGAATATAGTATATACATATGAAATGTGTAAAACATTATGTAAACAGTATGTAATCCCCGAGTGACCAGTCATTCAAAATCAAATCAAGTCAAATCAAATTGTATTTGTCACATACACATGGTTAGCAGATGTTAATGTGAGTGTATCGAAATGCTTGTGTTTCTAGTTCCGACAATGCAGTGATAACCAACAAGTAATCTAACTAACAATTCCAAAACTACTGTCTTATACACACAAGTGTAAAGGGATAAAGAATATGTACATAAAGATATATGAATGAGTGATGGTACAGAACGGCATTGGCAAGATGCAGTAGATGGTATCGAGTACAGTATATACATATGAGATGAGTAATGTAGGGTATGTAAACAAAGTGGCATAGTTTAAAGTGGCTAGTGATACATGTATTACATAAAGATGCAGTAGATGATATAGAGTACAGTATATACATGTATGCATATGAGTTGAATAATATAGGGTATGTAACATTATATTAATAAGTAGCATTGTTTAAAGTGATTAGTGATATATTTTACATCAATTCCCATCAATTCCCATTATTAAAGGGGCTGGAGTTGAGTCAGTGTGTTGGCAGCAGCCACTCAATGTTAGTGGTGGCTGTTTAACAGTCTGATGGCCTTGAGATAGAAGCTGTTTTTCAGTCTCTCGGTCCCAGCTTTGATGCAGGCAGTGGCTCGGGTGGCTGTAGATGTCCTGGAGGGCAGGTAGTGTGCCCCCAGGGATACGTTGGGCAGATCGAACCAGCCTCTGGAGACCCCTATGGTTGCGGACAGTGCAGTTAAATACCAGGTGGTGATAGTGTGCCCCCGACAGAATGCTCTCCACTCCGCCAGGGCCCTCACCTCCTCCCATTAGGCTGTCTCGTTGTTGTTGTTGGTAATTAGGCCTACCACTGTTGTGTCGTCTGCAAACTTTGCGTGGGAAACGTCTTTCTCATGTCGGCCGCGGAGAACAAGAGCTCACAGTCCTCGGGAGCGGCTTGCGTCGGTGGCACTGTGTTATCCTCAAAGTTGGCAAAGAAGGTGTTTAGCTTGTCCAGGAGCAAGACGTCGGTGACACTGTGTTATCCTCAAAACGGGCGATGAAGGTGTTTAGCTTGTCTGGGAGCAAGACGTCGGTGACACTGTGTTATCCTCAAAGCGGGCGATGAAGGTGTTTAGCTTGTCTGGGAGCAAGACGTCGGTGACACTGTGTTATCCTCAAAGCGGGCGATGAAGGTGTTTAGCTTGTCCCGGAGCAAGACGTCTACGTGGCTGGTTTTCCCTTGATTGTCTGTAGACCCTGCCACATAAGTCTCGTGTCTAAGTCGTTGAATTTCATCTCCACTTTGTCTCTGTACTGACAGCGTGTTGCCTGCCTTACGGAGGACATAACTGGACTGTTTGAGTTCAACCATATTCCCAGCCCCTTTGCCTTGAATAATTTTGGACGCCCAATTTTTCAGTTTTTGTGTTGTTAAAAAAGTTTGAAATTTCCAATAAATGTCGTTCCACTTCATGATTGTGTCCCACTTGTTGTTGATTCTTCACAAAAAAATACAGTTTTATATCTTTATGTTTGAAGCCTGAAATGTGGCAAAAGGTTGCAAAGTTCAAGGGGGCCGAAAACTTTCGCAAGGCACTGTATACGGCTGTGAAGATGACCGAAGAGAATTCTCTCGTGGGGTGATGCGGTCGGCATCTGAGTGTGAGGTTTTCTAGGTCGGGTGAACAAAATGACTTGAGTACGTTATCACAATCACACCATGAGCAGTTAATCATGAAACAAACCCCTCTGCCTTTCTTTCTCTCCTCTCTATCCCTTTCTCTCTTTATTCCTGTCTGAGCGATGTACTGAGAACCCAGCTGGCTCAGTGGACATGAACAGTATATCCGTAGCCACGATTTCGTGAAACAGAGTACATTACAGTCGTTGATGATTCTCTGGAAGGAGATCCTCGCCCTGAGCTCGTCTACTTTATTGTCCAGGGACTGAACATTAGTAATATACTCCTAAGCATTGGATGGTGTGCACCCCCTGTTGAGTCGGACTAAAAAGTCAACTCCGGATACCTCAGCTCCACCGGCGGCATCTTGGAGCAGCCTCTGGGATAAGTGGGGGGGGGGGATACAATGTTTTATTTCTGGTCGAAATGAGTTACCGCTGTTGTAATATCCAAACGTTATTTCCAGCTGTATGTAATATGTATTTTTAAATGAGCTAAAAATGTAACACACACACACACACACAAAAAATATATATAAGTTGCTAAGGAGCCATGAACAGGTCATGTCTATTGGTGCCAACTAGGAGAGTTGCAGTCTGCGTGTGAGAGCTTGAATGGATAAATGCGAAACATCATTCTAGAACTCATTACACTACTACATCATTCTAGAACTCACTACACTACTACATCATTCTAGAACTCATTACACTACTACATCATTCTAGAACTCATTACACTACTACATCATTCTAGAACTCATTACACTACTACATCATTCTAGAACTCATTACACTACTACATCATTCTAGAACTCATTACACTACTACTACTAATCGGGTAAACACCGAAAAATACATTTGACCAGTCATGCTTATCGCTCTATAGGTTAATTTGCATAATTTAGTGGAATAAAATGTGTTTATATTCCTTTGTCATCGTGTATCTTATTTATCACATGCGCAGAACATAATGAAACTAGTTTGAGGAGCAGCTCCAGAGACTAGTTTGAGGAGCAGCTCCAGAGACTAGTTTGAGGAGTAGCTCCAGAGCAGAGACTAGTTTGAGGAGTAGCTTCAGAGACTAGTTTGAGGAGTAGCTTCAGAGACTAGTTTGAGGAGTAGCTTCAGAGACTAGTTTGAGGAGCAGAGACTAGTTTGAGGAGTAGCTTCAGAGACTAGTTTGAGGAGTAGCTCCAGAGACTAGTTTGAGGAGTAGCTTCAGAGACTAGTTTGAGGAGCAGAGACTAGTTTGAGGAGTAGCTCCAGAGACTAGTTTGAGGAGCAGAGACTAGTTTGAGGAGTAGCTCCAGAGACTAGTTTGAGGAGCAGCTCCAGAGACTAGTTTGAGGAGCAGCTCCAGAGACTAGTTTGAGGAGCAGCTCCAGAGACTAGTTTGAGGAGTAGCTCCAGAGACTAGTTTGAGGAGTAGCTCCAGAGCAGAGACTAGTTTGAGGAGTAGCTTCAGAGACTAGTTTGAGGAGTAGCTTCAGAGACTAGTTTGAGGAGCAGAGACTAGTTTGAGGAGCAGAGACTAGTTTGAGGAGTAGCTCCAGAGCAGTGACTAGTTTGAGGAGTAGCTTCAGAGACTAGTTTGAGGAGTAGCTACAGAGACTAGTTTGAGGAGCAGAGACTAGTTTGAGGAGCAGCTCCAGAGACTAGTTTGAGGAGCAGAGACTAGTGTGAGGAGCAGCTCCAGAGACTAGTTTGAGGAGCAGCTCCAGAGACTAGTTTGAGGAGCAGCACCAGAGACTAGTTTGAGGAGCAGAGACTAGTTTGAGGAGCAGCTCCAGAGACTAGTTTGAGGAGCAGAGACTAGTGTGAGGAGCAGCTACAGAGACTAGTTTGAGGAGCAGCTCCAGAGACTAGTTTGAGGAGCAGCACCAGAGACTAGTTTGAGGAGCAGCTCCAGAGACTAGTTTGAGGAGCAGCTCCAGAGACTAGTTTGAGGAGCAGCTCCAGAGACTAGTTTGAGGAGCAGCTCCAGAGACTAGTTTGAGGAGTAGCTCCAGAGACTAGTTTGAGGAGTAGCTTCAGAGACTAGTTTGAGGAGCAGAGACTAGTTTGAGGAGCAGCTCCAGAGACTAGTTTGAGGAGTAGCTTCAGAGACTAGTTTGAGGAGCAGAGACTAGTTTGAGGAGTAGCTTCAGAGACTAGTTTGAGGAGCAGAGACTAGTTTGAGGAGCAGCTCCAGAGACTAGTTTGAGGAGCAGAGACTAGTGTGAGGAGCAGCTACAGAGACTAGTTTGAGGAGCAGCTCCAGAGACTAGTTTGAGGAGCAGCACCAGAGACTAGTTTGAGGAGCAGCTCCAGAGACTAGTTTGAGGAGCAGCTCCAGAGACTAGTTTGAGAAGCTGAGACTAGTTTGAGGAGTAGCTTCAGAGACTAGTTTGAGGAGTAGCTCGGAGACTAGTTTGAGGAGTAGCTCCAGAGACTAGTTTGAGAAGCAGAGACTAGTTTGAGGAGCAGCTCCAGAGACTAGTTTGAGGAGCAGAGACTAGTTTGAGGAGCAGCTCCAGAGACTAGTTTGAGGAGCAGCTCCAGAGACTAGTTTGAGAAGCAGAGACTAGTGTGAGGAGCAGAGACTAGTGTGAGGAGCAGCTCCAGAGACTAGTTTGAGGAGCAGCTCCAGAGACTAGTTTGAGGAGCAGCTCCAGAGACTAGTTTGAGGA